>NW_012121932.1:1600385-1699702 GCF_000951035.1 Colobus angolensis palliatus | reverse complement strand
TTCTTCTTTTAGACACAGGGTCTCTGTCTTCCAGGTTGGAGTGCAGTGACACCATCACAACTTACTGCAGTCCTGAACTCTGGAGCTCAGGTGGTGCAGTGAGCCAAGATCACGCCACTGCGCTCCAGCCTGGGTGAGAGAGCAAGACTCTGTCTCATTAAAAAAAAAAAAAAAAAAGAAAAGAAAAATTAAGAGACGGGGCTCCTATGTTGCCCAATCTGGTCTCGAATTCCTGGCCTCAAGCGATCCTCCCACTATGGCCTCCCATAGCATTGAGGTTACAGGGTGTGAGTCACTGTGCCTGGCCAGTTTTTATATTTAGGAAAAAAGCTAGCAGAAATTGGCTCTTCCCAGTTCTGAGACGTTTTTCGATTAATGCTATTGATGATTCCTAACTTGTTATCAGAGTCTTAGTTTCCTTTCCTTGGTAATCTAAGGAATTGTCCTTGCCTTCCCTTGTTTATAGTAATCTCACTGCTGCCTAAGCAGAGGAGGCATGGTTACATGGCCAGTGTCTCTCTGTCTCTGTCTCTGGGCTTAGGTTTACCCCTGAGAGAGTTCATTGTAAATCTGTGCTGAACTGACTATTCGGTCTGAGTTGGAATATTTTTTGCTTATTACAAACTCGATTTATTTGAGACAAAGTCTAACTCTGTTGTCCAGGCAGGAGTCCAGTGGCACGATCATAACTTACTGTAGCCTCAAACTCCCGACTCAAGTGATCCTCCTGCCTAAGCCTCCCCAGTAGCTGGGACTACAGACACATGCCACCACATCAGCTAATTTTAAAAAATTTTGGTAGAGGTGAGGTCTTGCTGTGTTGCCCAGGCATGTCTCAAATTCCTGAGTTCAAGCAATCCTCCAGCTTTGGCCTCTTAAAGCTTTGGGGTTACAGGCGTGAGACACTGCACCCAGCTGCAGACTATTAAGAAAAAAATAATGAAAGGCTGAGCTCTTTTCTTTGTAGCTAAGCCTCTTGAGAAAGTTCTGAGGCTGCTACATCTCCCATTCCATCCTCAGGTCCTCGCATCGCAGCTGGCAGCTCCACCGCTGTGTGGGCACTGACCCCTACCCCCCAAGGGACCAGCCATCTCCTGTTGGCCATGGCGAATGTTTTTCAGTCCTTATCTGACCTCCCTTTGGCATTGAACATTGACCAGATCCTTCTCCTTGAAGCGTTACCATCTCGAGTAGTCCCCTGCTCGAGCTGTTTCTCCTGCTTCCCTGGGTGTTCCCTTTCACTGTTTGTTGAAGGTTGTCCTCCTGCTGGTCACCCATTGAACATAGGTGTCAGGTGTCATCTAGCATTGGATCCCGTGTCCTCCTGTCACACTTTTTTCCCTGGCGGGTGTTCACAGCTGGATTTGTTCACATGACCGCCACATTGAACTCATCCGTAACTCAGACCTCTCTCTTTGGGGGCCCCCAAATTTCAACTGCTTGTCAGGATCTTTCCATGAGACTGACCACAAATATCTTAAACAGAGGATTCTTAGAATTCATCTGCTTTTTCCTCAAACGTGTCTTTTCTCCTATATTCTCTACCTCGGTGAGAGTGTCACCTCTGATGAAGTTAAATACACTGGGGGTTTGGATCAACCTAAACTCATTTTCTTTCACCCTCTTTATGCAGTAAGTACCAAGTCTTTCCCATTACTCTAAGGTAGTTCCTTTTTCCTAGTCCAAGCCAATCCTACTTGTCTGCAGATTCAGTATGGTACCTTACCTCCTGCAGGAAAATTCCCCAGCATTCTGTACCCAGCCCTTATCCTGGGATTGGTCTCCCCTCGATTGAGCTCATTCAGGCTGGTGCCTTGCCTCATTCACCGTCATTTCCCCAGGGCCTAGCAGGTGGTGCCTTGGAAATAACGTACGTTAGTGGAAGTGTCCTAGTACGATTCCATGGCTAATGTGTGTGCTACTCTTGCCATTCAGAGATGGGGCTGGGACGTCACCCTGTGGACATTCTGGTCCTAAGAGCCCTGTTCCTGGGTGCCTGCTATTTGCTTGTGTCAAGTTGGATACGACAGCTATGGGAAAATGATTGAGGGCAGAAGGCAGTTTTGGTGTGACAGGAAGAGCACAGGCTTCCAGGACTTTGCTGTAAGATCAGGAAAGAATAATGCATTGGAAGTACCTGATGCTGAGTCTGTTCTCAGGAATAGTGTGTTTGAGGCAGCTGCCCATTGCCAAGTGCTTGCCGTGTGCTTGGATGCAACCATGGCTAAAGGTTTCCTTTCTGGCTATGTGGTGATTGACTGTGGGTCACCTTCCTATTGTATTTCTGACTCCTCGAGTGTAGTATAAAGGTCTTTGCAGAGGTACAGCTAATGGAGAGGCAGTGGCAGTTGTTCAATGTTCTATAATGTAAGCTGAAAGATTTTTCTTTAGTCTTGAGCTGAGTTTTCCACATTCTCATTACTAGTTGGGGAGGAATTGGGAAGTGGTGACATTATTGGCAGCATTCTAATGACCATTCTCTAGTTCTACAGAAGAGGTATGTTTGAGGAAGGCACCTAAGTTTCCTAACTATTTCTCACACTTCTCCATCACAAGAAAGCTCTATGTACAAAATGGTGAGAGTCCCAAGAACCATCATTTGCTCTAGGCTTGTCCTTACTGTGGAAGCTCAGAGACTCACCTTTGATCTAAAATAAACAAAAAGCCATAAGGCAAACCTTATCGAAGTAGGTAACGTCGGGTGTGTTTGCTGCTGAACACATACAAACACTTTATATGCAGATAAAATACAATGACTCACAACATTGCTGACATTAGTCTGTGTTCTTCCTGCAGCTAAATACATCATAGACTTTTACCGAATTACATCGACTAATCGTTCATTGACCAACATCACACTAGTGGGACCACAAGACTGACAGTGCTGCACTTTGCTTTGAGAGGAAAGGGAAGAATGAACCTGAGGAGAGTTGACCGAAATGTAATAATTCTGAACTGAGATTTGAAGTGAAAATAGAATGCCAATTTTGATTTTTGTATTTCGTAAACTCTATTTTAAAAGTTTTTTTTGTCTTACAAATATACATCTACATATTAGACATAAAAATGGTGGCTCACGCCTGTAATCCCAGCACTTTGGGAGGCCGAGGCAGGTGGATCACGAGGTCAGGAGATCGAGACCATCCTGGCTAACACGGTGAAACCCCATCTCTACTAAAAAATGCAAAAAATTAGCTGGGCGTGGTGGCAGGCGCCTGTAGTCCCAGCTATTTGGGAGGCTGAGGCAGGAGAATAGCGTGAACCCGGGAGACGGAGCTTGCAGTGAGCCCAGAGCGTGCCACTGCACTCCAGCCTGGGCGACTGAGTGAGACTCCATCTCAAAAAAAAAAAAAAAAAAAATGGAAATGAGGCAGCTGATGTTAAATTCTGGCTGCAGTCTCTTGTAAGATTCAGTCCTTTTGATTACGGAGCTATGTCAAAGATGCCATATCTAAAAAAGAAATCAGCGTCTTTCCCTACTTCATCTTCAGTACTCAAATATGCTTAGGACAGATTATTCCTTACATGTCATTAGATATTATTTTTGAAGATTTAATGAGTTCCTGTAAAGTACTTAGAATGGTGCCTTTCATAATAAATACTGTGTAGTGTTTGCCATTTTATTATTGTTATTGCTTATTTTTAACAAAATTATATTTAAATTTGCATTTAGTGACATGTTTCTCCAAGTATATGCTAATATAATTTTCACAACGTGAATTTAAAACTGAGTCTCTCAGTTAATTGGATTTTATTCTTTTGTTTGGAATTTCCTTTTGAGATACTTTGTCAACTTTTGTAGTTAGACTGGTAATATATATTTTCAATAATCAATACTAATAGGTTTTTAAAATGACAGATTTGAGCGATTTTTCACTTAATTTTTCTAAGATCTTCTGTAAAAACTGAGGGAAGCCTGACTACATCCTATGCAAATAATTGACATAAGGATAACTCAGTTTCAGTTGTTTTCCCTATTTTTTTCTGTGATATTATTTTTAACATTATTGTGCTATATTTTATGGAACACTTTTTTACGCAACTAAATCACTCTGTCTTTATTTTGATCACTTGTTCCAAGTCTTCAACATTTTTTCTTAACTTTTAAATGCTAAAATTGTTTAGTTGGCCCCGCACAGTGGCTCCTGCCTGTAATCCCTGCACTTGGGGAGGCTGAGGCGGGAGAGTTACTTGACAGTAGGAATATGAGACCAGCCTGGGCAACACAGTGAGATCCTGTCTCTAAAAATAAATAAATAAATAAAAAATAAAAAGTTGAATTAATATTACAAATATTTTTCAAGACCTGCTGTGTGTTGGACAGCATTTGCATATGTTTTTCTTGTTTGCCACTCTGTGAGCTGTATTGTATTATAGGACAATGAAGCTATTTTGCACATAGGAAAACAGGTTTATAAAATGCATATCATTGTTTGGCTAGTAAAGAACAGAGTTGGGTTGACCACAGATCTCTGTCTGTCAATCCCAGGTGCTTACTTATCATGGTAAAACTTTTTCAAAATGACCCTACTGCCATCGGCAGGATGGTGGAATAGGGTGTCCCAGTCCTCTTCCCCCAATAGAAACACCTCTTTAATAACCCTCCAGGGATGAAAAATCTTTATGAGAGCTCCCAAATTCAGTTCTATGCATTAAATATGTGTAACTTTTTGTATGTCAATCATACCTTATAAAGTGGTTTGAAAAATAACTTTTTTTTTTTTGAGACGGAGTCACACTCTGTCGCCCAGGCTGTAGTGCAGTGACGCAATCTCGGCTCACTGCAAGCTCCACCTCCAGGGTTCATGCCATTCTCCTGCCTCAGCCTCCCGAGCAGCTGGGACTACAGGCGCCCACCACCACGCTCAGCTAATTTTTTGTATTTTTAATAGAAACGGGGTTTCACCGTGTTAGCCAGGATGGTCTCAGTTTCCTGACCTCGTGATCCACCTGCCTTGGCCTCCCAAAGTGCTGGGATTACAGGTGTGAGCTACCACGCTCAGCCGAAAAAATAACTTTTGAAGTTATGTACCATGAAAAATGGACTTAACTTGGTTTTTCTCTATGCTACACCTGGTGATCCCAATTCATTTCCTTAAGTAGTGTTTATTGAGCCCCTAAATATTGTTTATTGTTCCAGGCACAGTGTTAGGTGGGAGTTCAACAGGAAAAAGAGAGGTATAGGGTTACCTCTGAAGGAGTTTATAGCCTCTGGAGTTTATATACCTCTGAAGGAGTTATAGTTCATAGAATATTTGCTCTGTTTTGGGCCAGGCGTGGTGGCTCACGCCTGTAATCCCAGCACTTTGGGAGGCCGAGGAGGGCGGATCACTTGAGGTCAGAAGTTTGAGACCAGCCTGCCCAACATGGCAAAATCCCATCTCTACTAAAAATACAAAAAATTAGCCGGGTGTGGTGGTGGGCACCTGTAGTCCCAGCTACTTGGGAGGCTGAGACAGGAGAATCACTTGAACCCTGGAGGCGGAGGTTGCACTGAGCTGAGATTGTACCACTGGACTGCATTCTGGGTGACAAGAGCGAAACTTGATCTCCAAAAAAAAAAAAAAAAAAAGAAAGAATACTTACTCTGTTTTCATGGATTAAGTTTTCTGTGTTTAACCAGCTCTCATATGGCTTAATAACAGTCACACTGTAACATGATTAAAATATGAAAAGACAAATTTGGCATTTTACCCAGCTCCACGAGATGAATTGCACCATTTATCACATTATTCTTTGGACTTTGGTGTTGACTTAAAATTGTACAGCCTATCAATGAAGAATACATTTTTATCTTTGCTATATTTAGTTTTCTCAAGTTGCTCTTGGGCATGGTGAATCTTTTCATTGTTAGTGTTTTACATAGTTTCTAGCAGTAATGAATAATTACCAAGGACCAGATGTTTATAAACCTTTCCTCTAATGCTCACAGCCATCCTTCCAAGCTAATCTGCCTTTTCTTCATGTTAATGATGAGGGACCTGAGGCACCACATGCCCCACAGATGTTGTCATTCCAGGGCACTCAGGGCAGTCATTTCCTGGCTTCAGATTTCTTTCAATAATTTTTTTTTTTTCTTTTTTAATGAAGACCCTAGATAGGCTGTAACAGATTATCCCCTTTTCCCCTTCTGTGAGAGCTATGGTGCCTTTTAGTGGTTAAAATCTGGTGAGACCTGTGGTGAATTGATTGCTTCTGTCTGCCCCTCAGTGGTTCTGAAACATTAGGAGGTTGTCCTTCTTGAGAGAGATTTCAGCACTTCACGGAGTGAGCCGATGCCTCAAGCCACTTGTATTTGGAACCATAAAAGAGTTGTCAGTTCACTGAGTTGAAGGAGGAGGGTGTTGCTGGCTTTCTTTGTTGCCTGGAAGATGGATCTGATTATAAGAAGCCTCTCAAGTAGAGAATTGAATCCAAAAGAACTAGGAAAATCTGGGTGTTTAAACAAAGTTTGAATTGACATGGGATGTTGTGGAGATTGCAGCTTATTTAGGAAGGGAAGTGGGTAGATCTCTGGCTCCTTCTAATTAGGAGTCTATGTCCAGAGTCTGCGTTTATCCCAGGCTGCTAAGATTATTTTTCCAGTGTCTTTGATAATTGCCACAAATATACAAGAATTTGGACACATGTGGGTATGTCTTACATATTTGGGGGAATAGTTTTCAGGAAACTTTGATTCTTGGGCATATCCTCACTGATACATTAGAATAAAATATAAAGCAAAAATGCCATAAACCAGAATTGTGATCCATCATCTAGAATGAGAAAATGTCAGGCTGGGCGCGGTGGCCCAAGCCTGTAATCCCAGCACTTTGGGAGGCCGAGACGGGTGGATCATGAGGTCAGGAGATCGAGACCATCCTGGCTAACCTGGTGAAACCCCGTCTCTACTAAAAAATACAAAAAAACTAGCCGGGCGAGGTGGCGGGCGCCTGTAGTCCCAGCTACTCGGGAGGCTGAGGCAGGAGAATGGCGTAAACCCGGGAGGCGGAGCTTGCAGTGAGCTGAGATCCGGCCACTGCACTCCAGCCTGGGCGACAGAGCAAGACTCTGTCTCAAAAAAAAAAAGAAAGAAAAAAAGAAAATGTCACACATTTGTGAACAATGTGTGACATTTTCTCATTCTAGATGATGTTGCTTCAAGAAGATAGAACCGTTTGCCCTTTCCCCTCCTCAAGCCTGCTGGCACAGAACTGTCACGAGGGTGAGTTCCTGTAGGAAATATAATGGCTTTTGAAGTTGAGTTTCCTGTAATGTGAAGAGGCTTTCTGTATTCGAGACATAAAACAAAACTGAGTATTATTTTCTTTTCAAGAGTTGTCTCATAGGCAATCTAAAAAAAAGGAATGCTTAAATTACAAATAATATAACAAATTTATGGAGCGTTTGATAGTTTAACCATTTTAAAAACTGCAGTTATGTGAACTTTGGCATACTTTCTGTATTCACATAAATGGATAGTTTTACCATGTAAAGTGTTAGCTTTGAAGTTTTCTTTTGAGGGAAGAGATAAAATGCGTTAAAATTAAATTATATTTGTTTTTGTTTTAATGGCTGAAAGATGAATATGATGCAGATTTTCAAAGTACAAATATTTTTGGCGTACAGTAAAAAGTTTTCATTCCGCTCCTGCTCGGCAGTCTCTTGGTCCACCTTCTAGAGACCAATAGTTGATAGTTATTAATATATTCTTCAGAGATATTTTGTATTTATACCAGCATGTATATATCTCTGCCCTCTTTTTCCACACACTCATTCTACTGATTAGTCTCTCTAGGGTTCTATATCACTGTGGTCTCTTATTTTGACAGGCATTAATTCTAGTATATATGGAGCCTCCTCATTCATTTTTTTCTGTTACATGCGCACACTGTCCACATAACCTCTCTGTGGTGCAATTTCTAGGTTGCTTCCAGATTTTGCAGTTAACGAAGAATTTTCTCACGCAAGTATGAGTCTTAGAATAAATTCCTGTCAGTGTAGTGCTAGGTCAAAGGGTGTGGGCCACTAGGTGTAGTGGCTGCTTTCTGTTATCCCAGTACTTTGGGAGGCAGAGGTGGGAGGATTGCTTGAGTCCAGGAGTTTGAGACCAGCCTGGGCAACATAGTGAGACCATCTCTATAAAATAAATCTCAACATAGTGAGACCATCTCTATAAAATAAAAAATTAGCCAAGGGTGGTGGTGCATACCTGTAGTCATAGCTTTTCAGGAGGCTGAAGTGGGAGGATCACTTGAGTCCAGGAGGTCAAGGCTGTTGTGAGCTATGATCACACCACTGTACTCCAGCTTGCGCAATAGAGTGAGATCCTATCTCTTAAATCAGAACAAGGATCTCGCAGGAAAAAAAAAAAATTTTTTTTAAAGGGTATGGGCATATGGGCATTTTAAATTTTAATTTATGTGGCCAAATTGTTTGTCATGGAAATTATACCAAATTATCAGCAATATATTGTGGTGCCGTATAGACTATTGGCTTTGAACACATTTTCTTGGGGATGGGAAATTGATAATTTTTAAATATGCATCTTTAGATATATAATATGTGAAGTATATGTGCATATTTAGATGTATTTCCATATATTATTGAGTAATCATATTTGATTCTCTTTTTGGAGGCTAGGTAAGTTTATGTGGCAGTTTTCAAACATTGAGGGCTATTAGGTTGAGAAAATATGGATAATAAGGTAATTTGAGGACCTTTTAGTTCTTGTCCTTTCTTTCTCTAATCCCTCTGAATTATTTAAGATCCAGCTGAGTCTTGCCTTCTTCCATGAAATCTTCCACAATTATTCCAGCTCTTATTGACCTAGGATCCAGAGCCTATACTCAGTGATATGCTTTTATTAGAATGAATCTGTATAGTATCATGTTTATGTGCCATGTTAGGAGACTCAGCGTTAGAAGGGAAAGAGCAAGGAGGAGCTTCACTCTTGGCTTTGCCCTGTGATTTTTATCTAGCTCTCCTCTGGGGCAGAAGCAATAACATCCAATAGATACTATTTTCTTATTTTTGAAACCTTCCCCCAGTACTTTGTTATACTATTTTAAGCATAACTTGTATTATTTTTCTGAATATAAAAGTGATACTGATCATTGTAGAAAATATGAGAAATATAAAACATTTTATAAAGCAGAAAATAAAAATCACCCAGAACCCTATCAGCTGTGAGTACTCATAGCCATCGTTTCTTTTGTCCTTTTCTCTCTCATTCATTCTCTCTCTCTCTTTCGTTCGTTCATTCTCTCTCTCTCTATGTGTTTCTAATGAAATTGACAGCAACATGCCGATATAGTTTTATATTCTCCTTCTTTTTTTTAACCCTAAGAATAGCTGATGGCTTGGGGTATTTCCTCACAGAACTTTTCGTATGCATGTATATATACATAATATGAAATGTAGAGAAAATTTTGAATAAAGAGATTAGAAACAAAATTATACTATGCATAATGCTGCATTTGCTTTTGCCATTCAGTAATACGTGGTAAGCTGCCTGTCTCAGAAGTATGTATAGATCATTCTAGTTCTTATAAATGTTTGTACCTTTGCACCAGGTCCCATAGACTTCCAGTGATATCATGTTTTCCCTATTATAAACAATGCAAAAGTGACATCCTTTTACATAGATGTATGTAGAACCTTGTAACATAGATTAAAAGTAGAGTGACTGGGTTAAACGCTATACACACTTAAATTTTCATAGATAATGCCAAATTTCTGCTTAAAAATGTTTTACCTGTGTGTATTCCAATAATAGCCTCACTGTCCTCATCAGCTCTGAAAATGATGTCTTTAATTTTTTTAACTTGATAGATTAAAAAAAACATTGCCTCTTATGCATGTTTAATTTACATTTTCCTGATGGCAAGGTTGAATGTCTTCATATGCTTCTTAGCTGTGTGTCTTTCAGCTATAAATTTTCCATTTTTCTAGTTTCTGATCGATTATTAGGATTTCTTTGATATTAACTTTTTTGTCTGTTACATATATTGCAAGTATTTTCCTCCAGGTTGTTGTTTTCTTTTTTCTTCCCCCTGCCCCGTAGAGCTCTATTTCTGGAGACCAGGTTGTTGTTTGCTAACTTGTTTCTTGTTGTCTTTAGCCATACAGGAGTTTTAATTTATTTAATAAAATCTATGTGGTCTGTCAGTTTTGGGTCTTATTTACAAAGACCCTCCAATTTAAAATGTATTTTCTTATTTTTTGTTTCTAGCACTTTTATGATTTTGTTTTCTTACAAAGACTGAGCTGGACTGAAGGAATGATTGAACTTTATTTCTTTTCCTCTGTAGTTTAATCATGAAAATTGGTATATTTGTGTATAGGATTTTTATTATTTACCAAAGCAGTTCTGTGGAATATAGATTAAGTTAGATATTAAGTCAAAATTGAATCATGGAAATTCAGATTATGGATAAATTGTTCTTTAGGACTTTAAAAATCTCTCTCTAGCTGTCATTTAGTTTCTAATAGTGTTCTCTGGTCCCTTAAGGATCCCAGGACTTGGGTAGGGGGTAAGGAGTGTTTAAAAAGAATATACAGGTGTTATCAAATCAGTTCTGCTTTTATCTGTAATATTTCATTTGAAAATAAAGGTGCTGCTGAAAACAAGAAACAGAAAACCCATAATTTGCTATTCCATTGGAAGTTTGGGGAGCAGGGTAGGTACTAGTAACTCATGTTCCCCAAGGGGTTTCAGTGAGTTGGTGTGGGTCATGTGTGAGGTCAGTGTGCAGTGTAACTAGAATTCCTTGTCCCTGAGGATCTTGGCTGAGCTCCCCTGACAGGGCTGGGCTGAGCCCTATCCTGGGCTAGGCCTAACACTGGGCTAAGCCGTATCCTGTTACAGTTATAAAGTATGCTCCGCAGTGTGACCTTCTGCTCTAGAACACTTTGCACACTATTATTCCGCATTTCCTCTTGGATACCTCTCTCATCTGTTCACTGGGATCTAGTTATACAGAAGCAATAAATACTACAGAGCATAAATATTTTGGTTAGGAAATGAAGTACATTTCTAAATCTGTGAGCACAAAACTGAAATGGAAAAGTACTGAGCAGATTATAAGCTCAGGACCAAGAATGCCAGGAGAGGTTTTTTTTTTGTTTAGAGAAGAAACATGAAGTGTTGTTTATCTGTGGGTGTGAAAAATGTATTAAAATAGCACATTAGGCCGAGTGTGGTGCCTCACGCCTGTAATCCCAGCACTTTGGGAGGCCGAGGCGGGCGAATCACCGGAGGTCGGGAATTGAAGACCAGCCTGACCAACATGGAGAAACCCCATCTCTACTAAAAATACAAAATTAGCTGGGCATGGTGGCGTGCACTTGTAATCCCAGCTACTTGGGAGGCTGAGGCAGGAGAATCGCTTGAACCTGGGAGGCGGAGGTTGTGGTGAGCCGAGATCACACCGTTGCACTCTAGCCTGGGCAAGAAGAACGAATTTCCGTCACAAAATAAATAAATAAATAAATAATAAATAAAATAAAATAGCACATGATTACTATTCTAAAAAGCACTTTTCCTCCCCCATCTTAATTTGATAATATCAGTCTTGTCTAAGTACCTTTTCTCCTGGAGTGGATTAATGGAACACTATTTTTTTAGACTCTTGAATTACTGCAGATACTCTGACCAATTGTTATTCCTAACCTTAATGGTACTTAATTTACTTCAGAAGATTTGAATTAAATGTTGGTGTTGGTGTCATCTTTCAGATCTCCTTTTTATTTCTTCAGTGTTGATTTTTAAACCACTGTCCTCCTACTCATAATAGCTACAGTAATAGGTAATTATTAGGCATTGTTTTCTGGACCAGAGACTCTGATATTGCTTTACATACATTATCTTATTTAATCTTTTCACTGATGCTGTGACATGTAGTTACTGTTTTCATCTTACAGATCAGGAAACTGAGGCTCAGAGAGTTTAAATAGTATGTCAAAGATTTTACAGTTGGCTGAAACTCAAACATAGCATTCAGATTCAGAGCTCTTTCTTCCGCTCCCAAGCTTTTCACTGTTACAGTGTCTTTAGATTTTTTTCACCTTAATGAGTAACTCTGTGTGCCCCTTTCTGGGATGATGCTGAGAGAAGAGAAAATACATCTCACCACTAATGCTTGTCCCAGTTCTCAGACAGTTGCTTCTTGGTCCAAAGCGGTTTTAATGTGCAGTCATCTCTAAGACTTGTTGAGTTTCATGAGTCAAGCAAGAAGAATTCCAGGTCTTTCAGGCATCTCCTTCCCTCAAGTTCACTTGTGGTGAAGATGACACATGGTCAGTGTTTCCAATTATACTTCGGTCTTCCTTTTCCTTGAATCTTGTCAAGGAATAGAACTGCCCTTCCCCCTTCCCTCCCTTCCATTCAGTAGTGTAGTGGTAACTCAGTCTTAGAAACATCATGAGAGGCCACTCTTCCTTTAGACGTCCAAACATTTTGTTAGCTTTAGTTCTCCCTGCTTTGTTCATGTAAAGCTTCATTTATATGACCAATTCCCTGGTGTCATCTCTTTCTACCCTTGCAAAAAAAAAAAAAAAAAAAAAGAGGTTAATGTTAGATAACAGTGCAACACAATAGAGCATAAAGTTAAAGTCGGCTAACTTGGCAGGGTAAAAAGAAGTACATCCGGGGCTTCTTCCTATTTTGACCAAAAAGCGTTAAAGTGTATGCTTGTATGGCAGGAATCGCCGTCCTCTCTGAGCTTGGGGAACATTAGCCTGTGTAATAGGGCTGACAACAAGATGACTGCTATAATGAGTAAGGTAAGAAAGAGAAGAGAGGGGCCGGGCGCTGTGGCTCACACCTGTAATCCCAGCACTTTGGGAGGCCGAGGCGGGCGGATCATGAGGTCAGGAGATCGAGACCATCCTGGCTAATATGGTGAAACCCAATTTCTACTAAAAACACAAAAAATTAGCCGGGCGTGGTGTTAGGCGCCTGGTAGTCCCAGCTATGTGGAACGCTGAGGTGGGAGAATGGAGTGAACCCGGGAGGCGGAGCTTGCAGTGAGCTGAGATTGAGCCACTGCACTCCAGCCTGGGCAACAGAACGAGACTCCATCTCAAAACAAAAAAAAAGAAAAAGAAAGAAGAGGAAAAGGAAGGCACTAAGGATGGGAGAGAGGACACTGGTGGAGTGCTGCCAGTCATTTCTTTGGTTCTCTTTCTTTGATATGTCCACATAAATTGAGTGCTACACCTTTAGAAGTGGTTCTTTTTTAAAAACTTTTTATTGTATTTGTATTTTTAAATTTTAAGTTCTGCGGTACGGGTACAGAAGTTGTTCTTACTTTTTTTTGATAGATGCCAACAAGAATATGTTCTGTGAAAGATCTTACCAGTGTAATCATTCTGTCATTTCACATTTGAAATCTTGACCATGTATGTGTGACCTTATATATAAGAGTCTTGCACATAAAGTGTGTTTAACCTGGGTCGGTATGTTGGCATGTATCATCATCACTGATCCCACTATGTCTCTGAATAGATTATAGTTGTGTATAAAAGATCAGTTTCCTGTTTTGCTCTCTTGCCATCTCTCCTAATTCATTGGAATGCGATGACTTTATTGATTGCCTAATTCATTTCTTTTTTTAATACTTTTTTATTTTTAATTTTTGTGGGTACATACTAAGTGTGTATACTTATGGAGTACATGAGCTATTTTGATCCAGGCATATAATACATAATAATCACATCATGGAAAATGGGGTATCCGTCCCCTCAATCCTTTGTGTTGTCTTGTACACAGTTGGTGGGAATGTAAATTAGTATAACTGCCATGGAGGAACAGCTTGGAGGTTCCCCAAGAAACTGATCCACTTCTTTTTTCATCTCTTGGAGCCTTTCCCCCTGGAGGTTCTTGATCAGAAGTTCCTGTTTCCAACACATTGCCCAGGCCATCACTCTTATAGACTCTAACCATTGGCTTCACTTGCTGCTGTCTCCAGTCAGAACCTCAGAGGCAGTCTCTTCTGAGGCTTTCTCGCACCCAGGACCCCTCTGCTCTGCAGCTAGCCCTGATTTGTGCCTTCTGACCTCCAAACATGCCTTGCTTTCCCACTTAAGAATTAGAAACACTGGTAATGATCATCCCCCTCTGAAAACAGTCACCACCACTGCCTGTTGGAATCCTGCTAGGCATAAAGCCTTAGCTCCGTTTCCTTAATGGTACCTTTCTCATACCCTCATACCCTCCTGCTACTGTTGTGAATTCTGCCACATTCTTTTTTTTGTTTTTTTTGAAACAGATTCTTGCTCTGTTGCCCGGGCTGGAATGCTGTAGTGTGATCTTGGCTCACTGCAACCTCTGCCTTGTGATTCTGGTGCCTCAGCCTCCGAAGTAGCTAGGATTACAGGCACGAACCACCACCCCCAGCTAATTTTTGTATTTTTAATAGAGACGGGGTTTCGCCATGTTGGCCAGGCTGGTATCAAACTCCTGGCCTCAAGTGATCCACCTGCCATGGCCTCCCAAAGGTCTTGGATTACAGATGTGAGCCACCATGCCCGGCCAACAACACATTCTTTATAATAGGGCATGCGGCACCAGCAAGGAATGCCTCATTTGATAATACCATTGTTACACTCTGTCATCATCAAATGTCCCAACGTATATACAAAACTTTCATTCTCTTTAGGGTCACACAAAGCTAAAATAATTTATGAAGACATTTAAATGAATTGTGCCATTAAAATTAAATCAGTGTTATATGTGTGTCTCAATGGGTTTGTAACTCATTATGTTATGGACCTTTGGGGTTGAATTTACAGATGCTGAATCTGTAGACGCCAGAGGCCTAAACTGCTTTTCCTAGGGTCATCCATCTCTTAAGTGATAGCTACATGGTTGTGGACATGTCTTTTTATTTCTTCTGCCTTTTGGGGGGCAGGGATGATCTTTTACTCATTATTATATTCTCTGGAAGTTTTTTTTTTTTTTTTAACACAGTATCCTGCATTTGATAGGTTCCTTTAGTAAATGTGTCTTCATTAAATGTATTAATGAATACCATATTTTAAAATAAAATCTCATCCCAAAATGGAAATAAGTAGAGAATGGAGTAGAAAAAGAAAATCCTCTATTTGAAATTAGGATTTTCAGGGCAGCCTGAAAATGGAAGCGACAAGTCAGGATTTAAGAATAGACTGAATAATCTAGATGTGACTGTAAGTGCTGTATTTGTGAGATATGACACCTGGGTCTTTAAACCAAGATTGAGTGTAGCAACTAAACCGCTTTTGAGGAGGAGGATAGAAAAGAAAAGAATGGAAGGAAGCAGGTGGATGGGATGTTTGCTCTGGCAGATGTCTCAGATGAACTAGACTTGGGGAAATCTGTCTTGTGTTCCTATCTTATCCTTTAGTCTTCTTCCAAATCCAGCTTTCTAAGTGCTGAAGTTTTTCATTGTAAGCCTAGAGGGGCATCCAGTTGTGCTTTATCACAGGGGTCCCAGACCAGTACCAGTCCGTGGCCTGTTAGGAACTGGCCTCACAGCAGGAGGTGAGTACTGCCTGAGCTCCACCTCCTGTGGGATCCACAGCAGTGATTGATTCTCATAGGAGCAGGAACCAGTCGTCAACAGCTCATGCCAGTGATCTAGGTTGCACTCACCTTACGAGAATTTAAGTCATGCCTGATGATCTCAGGTGCAACGGTTTTATTCCAAAACCATCACTCCCCACTCCCGTCTGTGGAAAAATTGTCTTCCTTGAAACCAGTCCTTCGAGTCAAAAAGATTGGGGACCTCTGCTTTATTGACCAGTGAATAAAAGTTGGAATACCGTGACAGCACTGGCAGCCCGCAGCCACTGTAGATAGAGCTCATACACAGCAGTTTTATCTGTGAACTAACATTACATTGCAGCATTGTGAGAGCATATAAAATGAAGTTTGATTTTAGAGTTTTACCAGGCCATTCTCAGTCCTAAATCATCATCTATGGATTTAAAAATCATACTAAAGAAAATGTAATTTTAAAAATAAATCTTGCCCATGCCACTGGGTAGGGGGTTATGCCATATTAAGCAATTTGTGTTTCTTTTTTTTTTTTTTTTTTTTAGACATAGTCTCGCTCTGTCACCCAGGCTGGAGTGCAGTGGCGCAATCTCTGCTCACTGCAACCTCTGCCTCCCGGGTTCAAGTGATTCTCTTACCGTAGCCTCTGAAGTAGCTGGGATTACAGGCGTGCACCACCACGCCTGGCTAACTTTTGTATTTTTAGTAGAGATGGGGTTTCACCATGTTGGCTAGGCTGGTCATGAACTTCTGACCTCAAATGATCCGCCAGCCTCGGCCTCCCAAAGTATTGGGATTACAGGTTTGAGCCACCTCACCTGGCCACAATTTGTGTTTCTTAAAGGAACACAAATATAACTGAATTCTAACATCTTGCATGGTATTCTCATTTATGCATACACAATGGGAGATACTCTTTCATCTTATTTATAGCCAAAGATGCTTTGTTGAATATGGCATGAAACAATATGATTTTTAACTATACAGTTTTACTGTGATCTGATGATCAACATGATACAATTAATAGTGCTCTGGCAAAGGTAAATGTTAACAGCAACAGCTGCTTTATTCTCAGCTGGGGTATCAATTCCCAGGGAAATGCTTACTTTGGGAGAAAAGATTTACTTCAAGGTTATATGTGAAACATTTTCTGCCTTGTAACTTTGTGGAGAAACCTAAAGGATCCTTAAATGTCTAGCTCTGGAAGGGTCCTGGGTTGGTTGACAAAGTGATTCTACCACCCTGTTGCCTCATTGTAAGAGGACTGCCTTTGTATTTGCTCAAAGCCTTGTGATTGTAGGAGAAAGGAAAACTGGGAACCAAGGGCAAAGTTGTTTATTATAAGAGGATTGGCTTTGGCCTATACTTTATTACTAATAACTAACATTTATTAACATATGTGTCACTTACTTTAGAGCTAAGCTGCAAAATCTAAACTCTCAGAAGAGACTTTAGAGCTAGATGCTACTGTTAGCCTTTATTTTATAGATGAGACACTGAGGCCTAGAGAGGTTAAATAAATTGGCCAGTTGATAAGAGGTGGAGTCAGGACTTGAATTCAGGCATCTCTAACTCCAGAGAGACCATCCTAGAATAAGTCCTTAACTTTAGTTCTCTTTCTCATGCATTTGTTCGGTCAGCCAACACAGTGATGTGATGCCTGCTGCTGGTAAGTACCCTACGAGGCTCTGGAGCTGCAGAGTTGAGCAGCTCATGACTGCGTGGCACAGTAGGATAAGTGCTGGGAGAGAGGGAGTCCGTGTCCAAGGCTGAGCAAATCCAGAGATGAGGCATCAAACCTTAGAGATTGGCAGTTTAGAGAACTTTCCTGGAAAGTTGACTCCAAACACATTCTGAAAGACAAATAGGAGTCAACTGGATGAAAATTGGGAAGTGTGGCCTCTCAGAAGCAATAATACTCGAAGGCTTGGAGATTAGAAACGGTATGGTGGTTCCATGGTTCCTGCTCTTTGCAGGTGACTGGCGCATATGGGAAAAGGGTGGGCAAGGGGAGGGGGCATGGTACAGATGGATACGGTTTTGGGCTTGGCTCTGCCACTTCCCGGCTTTGTGTCCTTGAGCAAAATCTCAACCTTCTCAAGCCTCAGTTTCGTCATCCATAACATGAGTATAAATAATATACTTACCTCAGGACTGTTATGAGGGCCAAATGATGTAACAAACTGAAAATGCTTAACACCATGCTAGACACACCATAAATGCCCAGTCCGTTGAAGCTGCGGTTATTAATTACCATCATTATTGTCACTGTCTTCCTTTTCCTCATTATTTAGTTAGGCAAGGCCCAGATCTTAAAGGACCTTTCTCAAACCATCTTATGTTGTCTTTCGATGCAGTCTTAGCCACGCCACGAGCTAGGGGAAGTTCTGATGTCTTTGAATGCTGGGTGGAAGGGTAGAGAGAATTTCATATTTCGAGAAGCGGTAACAAGCTCATTTTGATGAAATGCATTGCAACATAGCAGAGAGGTCAAGAGTCTTTTCTGATGTCTGTGCTTGTGATGGTAAAATTTGTATTGAGGAAAAGGCAATAATATTACAGTGTCACTTTTGCAAAAATCTTCTTAAGCACAGCTGTCAAAAACCTCTTTCCAGAGAAGGCCGTTTGCCCTCTGTGATCCTGAAGAATTCATCCCCACTAGATTATGAGCTTTCTGAAGACAAAAGCCAGGTTGTACTCATCTTTAGATCCACAGTGTCTGACGCCTTTCAGTTGCTCAGTGAAAATGGGTGAAAGTTAATGATGCTCCTGAATGTTCCGGTATTTGGCATTTTACAAAGGGCAGATATTGTTAAGAAAAAGATAAGACTGATGACAGCATGCTATTTGGTTCCTTTTACATGGTTTTTATGTGCTGAGCTCTGATATTGCCCTGCTTAGATGCTTCAGTGATTTTGACTCCTTTGTGTGCCTGTACAGAGAGTTGTTTTGGAGATGATTAAAATGTTTTATGGTAGGTGGGCTTTGTGAGAGCAGCACAGCTGTGTCTGTCTTAAACAGTTTTATCCCTATTGTCCAGCGTAGTGCCTGGCCCCTACAAAGTACGTGATAAATATTTGCAACACATTTCTATTAAAAATGTGGGTGAAATTACTCTGAAACATAATCTTAATTTAACAAATTTGACTTACTTTTCTTGGCCCGTAAGTACAAGTAGAAGATTATCTGTGGTCAGTACAAAATTTAGTTCAAGTTTGGGTGGAGAAGCTCTGAATGTTTAAAAGGTTGGCTTCTATGTTGTATGGTGTATAGGACCCTTGCTTTCTCCCTTGTATCATTTACTGTTATGATAGGGTAAGGTCATTGGGCTGGATGGGTAGTGTTTCAGGTGTCGACTTTAGGCCCCAACTCTGCACTGCATCTGTCTGCTCTTGCTAACACAACTGCAGTGTTGGAGGAATGTCATAGCATCTCTAGGAAAGTGATCCTGTAATGGTTGGTCCTCATTCTCTCTTAAACGCAGCTATTTATGTTGCCACTGGCCCAAGATCATATGGTCAGCATCTACCTCTTCCTCCCAGGCATGTTAGAGAAGGGCCCCTTCAACCCAGCCAGCTTATCTTTCGTCTTTTAGGTCACTGCTTAACATGTTAGCTCTCAACAAAATGCTTTCAAACCTTCTTCACAGGCTATTTGCAAAGTATATGTTGATGGAGTTTTTTTGCCCTGTTGCTCTTCTAACTGGATGTAACAGTTTTTTTTTTTTTTTTTCCAGATGGAGTCTTACTCTGTCTCCCAGGCTGGAGTGCAGTGGCGTGATCTCTGCTCACTGCAACCTCTGCCTCCCGAGTTCAAGTGATTCTCGTGCCTCAGCCTCCTGAGCAGCTGGGATTACAGGCACATGGTACCATGCCTGGCAAATTTTTGTATTTTTAGCAGATACGAGGGTTTCACCATGTTGGCCAGGCTGGTCTTGAGCTCCTGACCTCAGGCAATCTGCCCACCTCAGCCCCTGAAAGTGCTGGGATTACAGGCATAAGCCACCGTGCCCAGCTGGATGTAACAGTCTTTGATGCACTTTCTTTAATTCTAGTCTGGCTAAGTTTGGAGGACCTCTGATAAGGTGTTCCCTGCCTCCTCCTCCTTCCTTCACTTTTACTTCCTGTCTTTCCTTCTCCTTTTCTTTCTCTAGTCATATGTGAACGACCTTTGAATTAGTGACTTTAGGATTGTGCTTTGAAAAATAGGCATCTTTTACTTCAATTTGTTTTAGTACAGGAATTGGGTCAAGAGAAGTGGATGCAATGCAATTTGTGTTCATTTCTGCACTTACCTGTTGAAATATAAAAGTATATAGATTTTTTTCCAGTATTTATTATTTTGTGGTAGAATGAAAAAAAAATAGGTGCTTTGGGGAGTCTGACGAAAGTGCATAAATTAATCTGAATACCGGAAGGTTGATGCATCTGGGTGACATAGAATCAGCTTTTCCAGATTTACGGAGATGTACCAGAGTTAAAACATGGGATATGCCGGTTTGTCATGTAAACATCTGAGAACTTTGGCATGTTTTGATTTATTTTTTTCACTACAGTGTTGAGATTGGCCTATGTTCACTACCAGGGGGAATGTGAGAGGGTTTGGGGAGGTTGTTTTTGTTTTTCAAACAGAAGGGGAACAGTACTTAGCAAAGGCCCCTGGGTGTGTGCTTCCAGCAAACACACACATTGGGTAAAGACCCTGATTTCTAACCTCCCATTGCCTCTCATCTCAGTTCTTTTTCCTTTTCGTTCCGGGCCCTGGGTGGTCTAGCAACTTTGTTCCTATTGTCCCAACCCTAGGTACTCCTAAGAATCTATTTCCCTAATGTGGTAAGTAGTTTTATACAACACTATCAGCAGGTGGTGAGCTCTAAGTTATATTTCCATTGGTAGAGACTTACTTTCCTGTACCCCACTAGAATCTAAGGAAAAATCACAATAAAGGCTCATAGTTAAGACATTCTGGACGATGGGAGACCACGTAGCCTAATGGAGACAGTATAAGCTCCATCACTAGCTAGTGTATCTCAGGTAAGTTACTTAGACTCTGTAAAGTTTGACTTACTCATTTGTAGACTGAGGATAATGCCTCTACAGAGTTGATGACATGAGTATGAGAGATAACATATGTACAGAGTTTAGTATGGAGGAAGTGCTCCATAGATGGCAACTATGATTTTTGGCTAAATTAGGGTATAGTTTTGGGTCATGAACATTTATTGATCGTAACTTATTAACACCCCTCCCTGTACCCCTGACCCCAGAGTAATTTGATCATTATAAGTGCCAGCACCTGTGGATGTCTGTAAACAAGGAATCACCATGGAAATATAAAGGACTAGATATCTTCAGCCCTGTGGTGGTTCCTCTTCATGCATTTAGGCGCAGTATAGAACTCGCCATGTCTGTGGTTACATTCGCCTCTGTATTACTCAGTGGGTGGAGGTGAGGAGTTGGAAGTCTAGGTCATTCGTACTTTGAATTTATCTGTAGGTCCACTTCTTCCAGCTCAGAGTCCATCAACTCTGCCATATTCATCTGTTCTTAGCAATTACAGGAAGGAGAATTTCATACCGTTTGTCTAATGAGGCCTTGATCCCAGTGGTTATCACAGATTTCCCAAAATTGAATGAAGTGCTCCTATCGTTCCCCTTCCTGAAAGAATTCCAAAGCTTCCTTTAAGGCAGTCAAGGGATCCGTCCTTCCCTGAGAAGCATTCCTCTATTTTGAGTCTAGAAGGCTTCATGGTGCTTTTTGGCTTGTGGCAGCTTCCTGGGAGAGATACAAGACTGACTTATAAGTGCTCAGAATAAAAATACAAAACACAGTCAGTGCTCAATAACTTTAGCTAGGATGGTGGTGGTGGCGGGTGATAAATGATTTAATCTCATTTATGCTCCATCTTCCCCTCCACCGTCCTTCCAGGATAATTAGCAACACTAATACTCTGGTTAGACGCAGTTCAGTGCTTTCTATTCAGTATGAATAAGTGAGTATTATTTACTGCTAAGCCAAGTGTGGTGTTTAGATGGTGTTTTCTTTGTTGAACACATTTTTTATTTTTCCTTAAGTAAATGCCTAACCTTTTCATTCTCTTGGTTTTCTTTGAACATCTGACTAAGTCTTCCCACACACCTCCAACTGCTTTGTGAAACAAACGCCTCTTGTATAACTTTCCACATGGTCCAACCTTTTTAGATAATCTCAGCACCTCGCACTTTTGTGCCCCTGAAGACATCCCTCTTGGAGACCCCTAATGACCTTCTGTTCTCATCTGCATGGAGAGGAATAAAGA
Source organism: Colobus angolensis palliatus (assembly GCF_000951035.1). NCBI lineage: Eukaryota > Metazoa > Chordata > Mammalia > Primates > Cercopithecidae > Colobus > Colobus angolensis. Next base: position 1,677,885 of record NW_012121932.1, on the reverse strand, counting down.
CATTCAAACAAGTCTCCTATTTTCAAGCCCTTCCCTACCCATAACCTGCCCATTTCCCTTGCAAAACAAAACACCTGGTACCTTGCGTCTCTAAAGTTAAGTATACAGACAGCAAGTTTAGCTTTCTCTGCCAGGTATTTACCTTCTGTATTTATATTTTGTGTTGGGGGGGTTTCTGAAACCCCCTTGTTTCATCAAACATGGAACTCTTTGCATCTGTGTCTCGTTGTCTTATTGATTTGAAGTGATTTTTCAGTTGGGAAAAAAATGGGAACACCTGCATTTTGCCACTTTAACTCAGCCATCTCCTAACTTCTAGTTCCAAATTCATATTTATTTATTATTTTTTAAAGAGATAGGGTCCCACTCTGTCACCCAGGCTTAGTGCATTAGTGCAATCATAGGATCATAGCTCACTGCAGCCTTGATCTCCCAGGCACAAGCTATTCTCCTGCGCCAGCTTCCTGAGGCGCAAGAACCACAGGTGTATGCTGCCATGCCTTGCTAATTTTTTAAGTTTTTGTAGAGACGAGGTGATACTATGTTGATCAGGCTGGTCTTGAACTCCTAGACACCAAGAGATCCTCATGCCTTGGCTTCCTGAAGTGCTGGGATTACAGGCATGAGCCACCACATCCAACATCAAATTCCTAATGATTGACTGGATTAAAATAACCGTGCCAGGCACGGAACTAAATAACACCCATATTTTCTAGACCCGTTCTATGATTTCTTTTTCCTTTTGTCCTATTCTTTATTATTGGATACAAATGATAGCATGCTTATCTTTTGGAGGTGAAGGGGTCTTTCTCTAGTGAGAACTTTTTTCTTTCAAATGCAGATTTTATGGGAAAATCCAACTGGCCTGCACTGTGTTTTCTGTTAAATAATAAGCCCATCTCTATGAGTTAGGTGGTAAAGGTAATTTGTTTCATTTTAGTACTATAACTTAAGAAGACAAGGAGAATTTAGAGTTAATAGAGAACCACTGAGATAATTAAAAGAAATAATACCTAAAAAGAGAAGGTAAGAAAGGTAGGATTATTTATATTGGAGAATATGAGGAAGTGAGTGTCTTAATGAGAGTTAAATATATGAAGGTGCAGTGTAGGGAAGATGGCACCCAGCTGCCCTTTTCAAAATGAAAGACTTCAAGAGGAAGTAAATTAAATTAGCAGTAGAGTCTGTAAATAGCATAACAGAGCATAAAAATAGCGGTAGAGTAAGTATATTTTACAAAGAAGAAATTTTAAGACAGTGAAAGTTGTTACTGGAATGAGCTATCAAGAGATGGTCACCTTGAATAATTTTTATTTGATAGTGTTTAGCATCATCTACAGGTTCTAATTTAGCTCATAAATGACTAAGCACCATTGCTTTTTTTGTGTGTCCAAATCAGTTCATTTTGTCTTGAGTATCTTGAGAGTATCCATGCACAGGTAATAGAAAGAAATCTTCATTCTTGCCTTTTTTTTTTTTTTTTTTTGAGATGGAGTCTCGCTGTGTTGCCCAGGCTGGAGTGCAGTAGCACAATCTCGGCTCACTGCAAGCTCTGTCTCCCAGCTTCGTGCCAGTCTCCTGCCTCAGCCTCCCAAGTAGCTGGGACTACAGGCACCCGTCACCACACCCGGCTAATTTCTTTGTATTTTTGGTAGAGATCGGGTTTCACCGTGTTAGCCAGGATGGTCTCGATCTCTTGACCTCGTGATCCGCCCACCTTGGCCACCCAAAGTGCTGGGATTACAGGTGTGAGCCACCGCGCCCAGCTCATTCTTGCCTATTTTAATGTCTATATTGGAATCTTTGTTTACTAATCTGACTTCAGAGCAGCAGTACTCTTGAGAACTAATGACTTCATAAGGCTCCAGAGTCTGTGTAAATGAGACAGTTTTCAAAAATCATATGTAATAGATAACTAGAATATTTTAATTTTTATTCTTTTTTTTTTTTTTTTTTTTTTTTTTTGAGTTGGAGTTTTGCTCTTGTTGCCCAGGCTGGAGTGCAATGGTGTGATCTTGGCTCACTGCAACCTCTGCCTCCCAGGTTCAAGCGATTCTCCTGTCTCAGCCTCCCAAGTAGCTGGGATTACAGGACTACAGGCGCACGCCACCACACCCGGCTAAATTTTTTTTGCATTTTTAGTAGAGATGGGGTTTCACCATGTTGTCCAGGGTGGTCTCGAACTCCTGACCTCAGATGATCTGCCCGCCTTGGTCTCCAAAAGTGTTGGGGATTATAGGCATGAGCCACTGCACCCGGCAATTTTTATTCTTGTTCTGCGTTTGTTTGACCCTCCAGTTGCTTCTGTTTCAAATGTTGCATTCACATGAAATAAAGTGAGATTGGATATAATCTTTACTCAAAAAAATCTTACTTAAAGTTCTTATTTTCTCTTTAAGCCATTATGTACCCTTGTCATCTCCTTTTCTCCTTTTTACTTGACATGTTTTGTAGATTATCCTGAGCCCTAGAACACTGTGTGGATGATTGCAAATTTTCATCCACTTCTTGTTTCTTTCTTGTCCTTGCCTCTGTGTGGGCTCTTCTCTTCCCAGCCACCCAGCATATCTGCTGCTCTGTTTTTATCCTTACCTATCACTTCATACAACTTGGTAGGCAGAGAGGGTATCTTTTCTTGTTCTTTGGGGAATATTGAAATCAATATTCTGTCCTGTTCAGATAACGGTTTTTGAGGAAATGATATATAAATATAAGGGAGTATAGTCATTTGATGTTTGGGCCAAGTAATGTTTCTGTAGTTAACACTTGGTAGGGGGCAACAGTATTACACTTCTCAAAACCTGTCCTTAGATCTGCTTCTGAGGTTGAGGTGCTGTGACATGGCACTGTAGCTATTGAGAGATGGGATTGCTGATATTTTTGATGGTTGATCATACCCAGGCTGTGCCTAAGGTTCACAGTTCACCTGTTTGTTACTGACTGGGTTTTGGGAGGCTTTCTACTTCTTAGACTTCCTTCACATGAGGACATTGAGACTTTGAGGTATCCCTTTTGGGATTGATATTCTCCTTTACTAAAGCTTTTCTGCCATCTTGAGGAATCATGTTTAAGGTAACCCAGTAAGAGAAAAAAGATATAGCAAGAACTTGGTTCTTTTGACTCCAAGTGTGGGTCTTTTCTTTTTATTGAAGTGGTTAAGAAAACATATTGTTTCAGTCATCTTACAAGTGAAGAAATGGAAATCGTAGTCATTTGTGATAGCCTCTGCATTTAACATTTATTTGGGAAGCAATTTAGGAGTATGCAATAAGAGACTTCTAAAAATGTGTAGTTTTTGACTCAATAACAGTCTTGAAGAATCTATTCCAAAGAAAGAATCAGAAGTATAGGTAACTGTTTTTGAAAAATAGCAAAAAATTAGAACCAACCTAAGTTGTCAACAATAGCAAATGGTTACATAAATGGTGAGCCATACGCTGGAATATTACGCAACAGTTTAAAATTGTTTTTGAAAAATTTTTAATAGCATGAGAAAATAATACATAGTAATCATAAATGATGAAAGATATCAAATAAGATGATACAATCTCAGTTACACAATGAATTAAACATATACTTAATTAAAATAATGGAATAAAATATGCAAATATTTTAATATTGGTCCTCTCTGGGTGGTGACGTGGGTGATTTTTTTTCTTCTAGTTTTCTATCATTTCCAATATTCTTATAATGAATTTATAATCATAAAATATTAAAGGTTATTAAAATATTTAGGTAAAGTAGAAAAAGACTGAGCTTTCAAACCCTAATAATTCAAAAGAATAAATTTCAGGACATAAGCTGCTTTAATAAGTCTTTTTTTTTGGGGGGGGATAATAAAGACAGGGTCAAGTATGGTGGCTCACGCCTGTAATCCCAGCAATTTGGGAGGCCGAGGCGGTAGATCCACTGAGGTCGGGAGTTTGAGACCAGCCTGGCCAATATGGTGAAACCCCATCTCCAGTAAAAATACAAAAATTAGCCAGGTATGGTGGTGGGCGCCTATAATCCCAGCTACTTGGGAAACTGAGACAGGAGAATCACTTGAACTTGGGAGGCAGAGGTTGCAGTGAGCTGAGATCACGCCATTGCACTCCAGCCTGGGTGACAGAGCGAGACTCCATCTCAAAAGAAAAGGTTTTTGTTCTGTTGCCCCATTTGGAGGGCAGTGATGCAATAGCTCACTGTAGCCTTGAGCTCCTAGGCTCAAGCAATCCTCCTGCCTCAGCCTCCTAAGTAGCTGGGACTACACGCATGTACCACCACATTCAGTTAATTTTTAAATTTTTTGTAGAGATGTGGGTCTTGCTATGTTGACCAGGCTGGTCACAAACTCCTGGACTCTAGTGATCATTCCACCTCGATCTCCCAAAGTGCCGGGATTACAGGCATGAGCCACTGTGCCAGACCAAAAAATTCTAATTTTAAAAAGGAATGCTTGATCCTGTTTTTGTTTTTAAAGCAAAATGTACTATTGTGTACTTTTTGTTTTTAAAGCAAAATGTACTATTGTGTACATTTTGTTTTTAGTCAGTGTATGATTGTACATGTTGCTGAAAGCCATGTGATAATGGGAGAGTGCTCTAAATATTATTTATTAATAAATAATTACATATTATTCTTTTATTATGTAAATGTTCATCTTATGGTATAACCTAATGGGGAAAGATTGAGCTTTGGAGCCGGCCTTTGCCACCTGCTAGCTCTGGAGCTTTGGCCAGGTTATGTAGCCTCAGTTTCCTTATCTGTAAATTGGGCATGTGAAGATAAATGAGAAAATACACGTAAAAGTCTTTAGCACACTTCTTGGCACATAGTAATAATTTAAAGGCTATTATAGCTGAAATGACCAGTGAATCATGAGTGTTCTACTGAAGGAACACTTCTTCCAAATTTTCTCATATATAGTATTTAGGAGGAGCATATATGTTAGGTGATTAAGATTTTTTTTTTTCCCCCCCAAATACAATGGTGAAGAGAAAGTAGATGTTTCTTCTCTGTTCCTCCTCTTATCCCTCTGAGTATGGAAATACTCCATGGTTTTCTCCAAGCTCATATAAACCTAAACATATACAGGGTAACTGATTTATTTGCTTTGGTTTTGCCTTATATATTACTCTGCAACTTTTCCTACTTAGCAACACATCATGAGCATTGTTCAGAGCTAATATAGATTGAACTAATTTTTAATAACTGCAGAATAGCCTAAATAATGTAGATATGCCAAAATGTACTTGAACTATGTATAATGGATACTCAGGTTGTTAACGAGTTGCCACCCTCTACTACAGATGACATTGAATGCAGCATCCTTATACAGAATTTTTAAGATTCATTGCTTTTATTTCCAATGAAAGTTTCCCCAGAGTGACATTGCTGAGTTCAGAGTCAGTGCTAATTATAGTGCAAAGGGATTTGGGGTGCAAATACTATATAAAACTTTGTTGGTTTCTGCCCTTTTGTAATCTAATTGAAGAAGAAATACACATTTATTTTTCCACAGTTTCTTTGCTTATGTACAACAATTTTAGTAAATGGTGTTTATTCCCAGGGAGGTTTGAAATTCTTAGCATTCTGAAATGTGAATCAGAAGAGCAAAAGGAGTCTCTTGACTTAGGTTTACTGTGTAGTATTTGCTGTATTTATTAGATACAAATTTGTTAGAAATTGTACATAGTTAAGTCCTGCAGTTTTTAAGAGCTAAGAGTCCCACTTGAAAACTGAAGCACCTGACTTTTGCCCTCTTGTTCCTTAATGTGCTTATACCCTACAGGGTTGCAGACAGGGGAAGAGCCATCCCCACATGCAGTATCTTGTCCCTTGAGGCCCAGGCTTGCTCAGCACTGATGCAAGCAGCTGAACAAATCTTGTTTTGAGGTCACCGATGGTAACAGGAATGATCGTATGCTAACAAATTATTTTTACAGCAGTAAAGTTACTGTGCTAGCATTAGACAGGTTCTTTTTCTTTGTAATGTCACTGAGAGCTCCTTAGTACAACATAAGTTGTTCCAAGTATCCACTTAAGTAGTGTGGGGTATGTGTGTGTTGTGTGTCTTTACAAGGCAGGGTACAGAGTGAAGAAAGAACAATTGTAATGGGTTTGTGGTGCATGCGCATGCATGTGTGGCCATGGTATACCTTTAAGAAGCAGCACGACCATGTCTGTTTAGAAGCTTTGTTTTTCCCTATTAGTAATTTACATTTGATTACATCAGTTGGGATTATAGAACTCTTTCACAGCTGACACTAGTTCATACCTGTTTTCATTCTTTCTCCCCTCTGATTCAGCTTCTTGGCTCTGGAGAAACGATTGCATTATACACTAGAATCCACTTGGTTGTACTCCTAATTCACTGGAGTGGTCACAGATCTGAAACCCACTGGGCACCCTGTCACGGTTCCCAGTCAGTGGGACCTGTAGTTGCATGTTTTGGTTTCATATTTTTTCTCCTTGTGATGAACAGCCTTAACTTTAAAAATTCTCGGCTCTGTAACTATTGGCTTGTTGGGAAAACATTTTTACAGCTGTGTGGTCTTTAGCAGTCAGTGTGTTTCCTTGGGCTTCCTGCAGTATTCTGTGAAGTAGCAAGGATAAGAAAGGCAGTGATGGCAAACACATAAACAGTGCTTACCATGTGCCAGGAATTTATAGATTATTAACTTATAACCCTCCCGACAACTCTAGGTGGTGGGGACTGTTTTCGTCCCCATGTTAGAAATTCAGGGAGTGAACCAGCTTCGGACCCATGGTTATGCAGTGTGTAAGTGACTTAGGCATGGAAATGACTGCTTCTGGGTGAGGCTCGCTGTTGGGGCTGGAGAAACCAGCGAATGAGGTGACATTCCCAGGGAAGCTCAGTGCTGGATGCTCAGACCCAGATGGAGAGAGCTAGCAGAGTGGCTTGGCTGCTGCTCACTATTTAGATAGGAAGTGACACCCTGGACATGGGAGGGAAGTTGAGGGAGCTCACTCAGGCATGGGAGGAAGGAAACAGGGGAAAGGAAGGTGTGGAAAGCTTTCCTGAGGGAGGTCACATGGAACTGTCTCTCCTGGATAGCCCTTCTTTCTTGGCTACTTCTGTCCCTGCGGGGCGCATATCTCCGGAAAAGAGCTAAGCAAGCTAAAGGTGTGTTTATCCTCAGCGAGTTTCTTTTGATTTGATGAGTGAGTCATATGTATGCTCTGGCTGGAAAACCTTTCCATTTGCTTTTGTGATTGTGTTTTTTAAATTGGTTTTTGAAGAGGTTCTATGCGATATGCTCAGGTTCTCTCACTCCACAACACAGTGGTACAGTAGAATAAGCCATTTAGGTAAGAGGCTCTGGCAGGGTGCTACGGCTGAGATGGGACCCTGATTCTGTTACCATGCCTTCTGGATACAGCTTCCTCGGGCTGAAATTGGGTCCCAGCCTCAGGGTCCCCTCCACCATATCTGAGTAATGTCCACTGTGGGTGAGCAAAGATAAACTGCTGATGGTATGTCACAGTTGTTTTTTGTAGAATGTAAGGTGCTTGCTATTGTTATTGTTACTTTTATATCATAAGGTCATAGCTGATAACCCTCTTTCTGTGTCACATCAGCATGGTTCATTGGGTAAGAAGATGGGGTGAAATGGAGCTCTGGGTTTGAACTTGATTGTCTTTAGTCTCTGAGTGATTGTAGGGGAAGTTATTTCCTCTCTTTAGCCTCAGTCCTTAGTCTGTAAAATGGGGTGGTATAGGAAGAGTAGCTCTGTCTTCGTGGGGCTGTTGAGATTGTGCTCAGCAGAGTGCCCCATCAGTGTGTCTGCTTCACAAATGGCGGTGCTCATTATCACCTTCTTAGTGCTCTGACACTTGTGGGGAATTTCTCATTCTGATTTTTAGGTTTAATAAGCTCTGACATTCTAGGACATACATCATTGTGGATATAGATACTGACAGCAAAAAAAAACTGGAATTGAAGAGTTGCAGATTGCACGTCTCTCAAAGAAGGGTGGGGTGTCTTGCAACAAAGCATTCCTGGCGTGACTAGACAAAGCTCATTTGAGAGTAAACCAGAGTCAGGTACTCTTCTGATGGAATTGATTATGCAAACTGGACCAGGAAGAGTCCTTTATTTTATGCCTGGTTGGTGGTTCTTTACATTCTAAAGAATTTGTCATTTTACTTACAGGAAGAATTTTTCCTACTGCCTTTTAATAATGAAGGGAAAGGCTATTGCTTTCGGTTTATCTAGTGAAACCCAGGTTCTGTTTTGGAAGGACAAGGGAGTTAGTTTGGAGGGAAAATTCAGACCCTTTTTTTCTTGTAATATAAAAAAGTGAGCACTGTTATCTGTTTTACCAGGTTACTTTAAAAAGTATCACTTAATAAATTTTTTTATTTTACAAACCCCAGCTTATTATTATGGAAGTTTTAGGCACATACAAAGCTGTAGAGAATGGTGAGACCCCTGACCTACCTGTCTCCCACCTTCAAGGGCTGTCAACTCATAGTGGTGACTCATCTGCACCCCCAGCCAGTTCCCAAACCCCTGTGATTTTTAAAGCAAATCCCAGACAACATTATTTTATCCGTAAGTATTCAAGATGTACTTCGAATGCCTTCAGAGGAAAGTTTCGCTAAGGTCAAAAATGAAAACTTCCCTGTTCTAAGTTTCTTCCTGTGGGAAAATCATGTCTCTCTGGAAATCTCAAGACAGTAATCCTTAAAGCAGGGGGTGGAGAAATGATCTTTGAAAACAATAACTGGGGGAGCTTTTTCAGACTAACTTGTCCTCCTAGAAGATTGCCTCTTGAAGCCACCCCCTTACCCCAAGAGTTCACAGAGAGTGTTAGAGATGTGCAAGATAGAGAACCACCTATCTGGTGAAGGTGCTTCCAGGTTATGGAGGCTTTTTAACCACCATGGATGGGACTTACTTAAAAATGTATTTATTTTCTTCCTTCTTAAACAGATTATGCTGGATACTATTTAATGGTTCCTATTTACTACAGGCCATTTTGGACACTGATTTGTATGCTCTGGAGTGTGTATTTGAATCATTTTCATGTCACCTACCTTGTTGCCATTTTTTATCCCATGTCAATGTGCTTGTCTGTAATAACAGTCCCTTATCTCTTTGAAATCTGTTAAGGGCTAAGAAGCAAGGTCAAGGAACTTGTAAAGAACTGTACTTAAAGTTAGAGTAAATGAACTAAGGGTGTTCTTTTGTATGATGTTGGAATTAAGGATTTGGTGATATTTAACTGCTCAAAGGATGTTTTGGCTGCATTTCTTGGTTTTTGGCTGTGTTCTGCATAGATCAGGTTGCTGTGTAGCCACATTTCATATAGGTGAGGTATTACTGTAGTGAGTTATAACGCAGCAGGAATCTTTCTTTTCCAGTTTCACATACAGCTTTAGAAAGGCTTGAAAGGTCGTTTACATGGTTAGTGCGTAAGAAAGATGGAAACTGTGTTTTAGGACAAGTTTCCATCTCACCACTGACTAAAAGTGAGTTAGGAGGGAAATAATGGAATCTTAAAATGTGCTTTTAAAAGTCTTTGTTGTTGATGTTATTTTCATTAACAACTAAAGTTAGGGGCTTGTGTTTTAAACCTTGCAGAGAAAGCTTTACTTGGCTAAAAATAATTTGATGTATGGATATGATTTGGGTACTGTACAGCTCTAAAACTGATTGATAGAAAAAACTAATAATTTCATTTGCACTGCACAATACTAATTTCCTTTCTGCCTTCCTTTAAAGGAAAATAAGAGTAGACATTTTCAATATTCTTTCCCATCCCCTCCCACCTCATCCCTTTTTTTAGCCTTTCCTTAGGAAAATGACCTAGTACTATCAAAACTGAGCTGTGCCCTATGCAGGTTTATACACAACACAGACTAGCTGCATCGGTTTTTCCTTTCTTACACCCTCACCAAGATTACATAGGTCTGTGAAATGTCCTTGGGAGTTGTAATAATATGGAGTGCTGGAGAAATTCCAAAGACTGTTGGTAAATATAGGATGTAATTGAATAGCAGTTAGCTTCTTTTGGCAAGTTCAGAACTTACCTTTAAGAAAAAAATAAAGAGTTAAGTATACATAGTATAGCATGGGGACTAAAAAGAAAGTGCAGTGACCATGTTTAGGATTTGGATTTGAACTTATGTCTTTCATTTGCCTGTGCAGGTAATTCAATGAAACACTAAATACAGACTGTGCAGGTAATTCAATAAAGAGGAACATGCTGCATTTGGTTGATATTTGTGAAAGATCTCTCCTCTTCTTACCCATCATATTTAAAGCTTTATTTGCTCTGCCAAATGACCTTTTCTAAATTGTGCAAAAGCTGTCTTTCTTTGCTTTGTGTTTTTAACTTTGAAGATTTTTTTTTTAATTAAAAATGAGAGAACAAAATACTGGAAATCCATAGTTCATAGGTAAAGATGGAAACTTACACTTTAGAGTTTAGGAAGCTGATTGACTACTCAGAAGTGAATTTTAGAAGTGACTGAAGGTTTTCTCTATGTTCTCTTGCAATGTAGCCTATTCTATGTAAAAGACCTTTAAAATGTGATGTTTACAGAGCAAATATCCCAACAAATTGCTTTCAGCAAGCATGGGCACACTGAAACACTTTTTATCATCTCAGTAATTCCACTGTATTTGTTGCAAGGAACTTGTCTGGATGTGCAATCTCTGTCTGTGAGAATACCCCAGTATAAGACAGATCAGGGGCTAGAAAAGGAAAACTTGGATGGTGGGAATGTTCTTTTGGAAACCCAAGTTCAGTTTTTTCCCCTGAAAAAGCATGAATGAGTGGAATAACTTAACTCTCATCCTTTTTCTTTGTAGCTTAACCCTCTCTTAAGAACCCAAAACTCAAACCCATCTAAGGCTCCAGGTCACTGAGGTCATGCTGGAGACTCCTGCCCTGCCTTAGTGTCAAAAACCCAGTGATCTCAGGATTCATTCTTTCTTCCTAATGACTGTGTTAGTCTGTTCTTGCATGGCTATAAAAAAATACCTGAGACTGGGTAACTTACAAGAAAAGAGGTTGAATTGGCTCATGCTTCTGCAGGCTCTATGGGAAGCATGGCACCAGCATCTGCTCTGCTTCTGGTGAGGGCCTCCGGGAGCTTTCAATCATGGCGGAAGGTGAAGGAGGGGAGCAGGTGTTGCATATGGCAGGAGAGGAGGGGGAAAGAGAGCGAGCAGGGTCGGGGGAGGTGCCAGACTTTACAACAACTAGATCTTGGAAGAACTCAGTATCCTGAGGATAGCACCAAGCCAGAAGGGAGCCACCCCATGACCTGGATACCTCTGACATCGGGGAATTACAATTCAACATGAGATTTGGTGAGGACATGTATTCAAACCATATCAATGACAAACATTTATTTCACTTCCTGCCATGTATAAAGCTCCATGTTATGATTATAGAAGGCTACAAAGCTGACTCCAATACAGGTCTTTCCCTTCAGGACTCTGACTAGGGAGCTGAGACACACATGAGAGTGATCGTAGGATGAGAGACTCTGTGATACACCAGGAGCTGTAGAGACACGGCCTCATGGTTTTTATAAGACCAAAGGAATTTTGTATCAGTTTCCCCTGGGGAAAAAAAGGACAATCGCAGCACTGGTTGGGATTGCTGTACACATACTATTGGCTAGAATAAGAAATCTTCTTCCCACCCAGGATGGGCTCTTCAGAGGACATTTAGTCCGAGATTTTCTCCTTTATGCTTCAGGTGTCTGAGTCTGTGGGATAACCAGGTAGCAGTGGTTGAACTAAGAAAATGCATGATTCAGCATTCTACTTGGTCAGTGTTTCCATGGGATTGTCATAGCTTCATGTTAAACTCTGCTTTGCTGCCCCACCCCCTACCTTGGTTTTTAACCTTTAAAAAGACTTTCTCTACAGTAGGTGGTGAAGTACTCAATTTCCTCTTTGCACAACTCCTTGGCCATGCTTTGAACAAACCTAGCATACTCTGAAACTACAAGAAGAGTAGGAAGTACACTTGCCCACACTTCCTGAGTGCTCACTAGAACTGTTTTCTCACTTCTCACAAATAGGTGGCGTAGGTATTAATTTCATAGGTGAGTAAACTGAGGCTAAAAGAGGGTAAGTACTTTGCCATTCATTCTGCCCCTCTCTGGTTAAAGCCAGTAGTTGCATGAAAGTTTGTGCGTGTTCCTCTCCCTAATGGTAAACCTTGGTTCTTAGAACCCCTCGGCTCAACTTCAGTCGAATGAAGATTTTTCCCTTTCTTTAGTCTTTAGCTTTCAGCTTCCAGTGGCTTTACTGAGACAAAGACCCTGGAAGCTGAAGAGTTCAGAGAGTTTACTGCACTTTCCCTGTCATTCCCCCGTGCTTTGTATTCCGAATTACTTTCATCACGGAAGGGTGAAAATCTAAGTCTTTTTTTATTTTTATTTTTTAAATAGATTTAGAGGGTTCAAGTGCAGTTTTTTTGTTTGTTTGTTTTTTGAGATGGAATTTTGTTCTTCTCACCCAGGCTGGAGTGCAGTGGCACGATCTTGGTTTACTGAAACCTCTGCCTCCCGGATTCAAGTGATTCTCCTGCCTCAGCCTTCCGAGTAGCTGGGATTACAGGTGCCTGCCACCATGCCTGGCTAACTTTTACATATTTTTTTAGTAGAGATGAGGTTTCGCCATATCGGCCTGATTGGTCATTCAAATGCCGTTTTTGTTTTTGTTTTTGTTTTTGTTTTTGAGACAGAGTTTCACTCTCATTGCCCAGGCTGGAGTGCAGTTGCACAATCTCGGCTCACTGCAACCTCTGCCTCCCGGGTTCAGGTGACTCTCCTGCCTCAGCCTCCTGAGTAGCTGGGATTACAGGCATCCACCACCACACCTGGCTAATTTTTTGTATTTTTAGTAGAGACGGGGTTTTACCATGTTAGCCAGGCTGGTCCTGAACTGATGACCTCAAGTGATCACTCGCCCCGGCCTCCCAAAGTGTTGGGATTACAGGGCTGAGCCACCGTGCCCAGCCAAGTGCAGTTTTTTTTACATGGCTGTATTGCATAATGGTGAAGTCGGGGCTTTTAGTATAACCATCACCCCAATAGTGTCCTAGGTTACTTTCTTTATAAGATGCTCCTTGGAAAAAGAGGGTTAGAAGATTGTTTTGAAATTAGAAAAAAATCACAGTATTGAAAAAAAATTAGGAGTCAGCATTGTTAGCTTTATGATCTATATTTTACTTAGAAATAGAGTCTTGCTCTGTTGCCCAGCTGGAGTGCGGTGGCATGATTATAGTTCACTGCAGCCTCAAATTCCTGGGCTCAAGTGTTCCTCCTGCCTCAGCCTTCCAAGTAGCTGAGACTGCAGGTACACAAAACCATGTCCAGCTATTGTTTTTGTTTTTATTTTGTAGGGTCAAAGTCTTGCTATTTTGCCCAGGCTGTTCTTGAAATCCTGGACTTAAGTGACCCTCCCACTTTGGCCTGCCATATATGTATAGTTTCTTTAATTTCTATGACTGGGTCTCATCAAGAGTTGCAGCTTAATAGTATTTATTAGATATGTTCTTAAAGAATAGATCAATAAAACTATTAAGTAGCTTATTTCTGTTTATTTTAAAAAATAGACTTGATTTTTGGGAGCACTTTTAAGTTCACGGCAAAATTGAAGGGAAGTCTTAAAGATTTCCCATATACCCCCGCCTTTCCCCGTGTTCCCCCACTATCACCGTTCCCCACTAGAGTGGTTCCTTGGTTACAATTATTGAACCTAAATTGTCACATCTCTAGCACCCTGAGTCGTAGTTTCCATTAGGGCTGACTCTTTGACTTTTAATTTTTAACGGACCTTTCTCTTAAAAAAGTAGAACTTATAATAAATAGAATGAGGGCTCTATAAAGAGCCCTCGTTTTTCAAAAGGGTTATAAAAGATAACCCTTTTGAAAAAGTTTTTATTAGGAAAATCTTAAGTGTCTAAACATGTGCCCTTTCTGTGAGCATGTGGCATTTAGTTCCAGGTTTTATAATGTGTGTGCGATCAAATGAATATGATGGGGCCCCAGGGAGCCACATGGGGAAAGTTGGAAAGGTTCCAGGAGCCCAACTATTTAACAGAAAGGAGATGCTTAGAGTGGATTTCACATTAAGTCCACTTTATAGTAGATATTTTACTCCCTGTTCTAATGACAAAGCAGAGGTACTCCTATTGGGCATAAAATATAGCAGGGAGCTGAGTTACATTTGAGGTGGAGCTCTGTGCCTGTGTGGATGGGTAAAAGATGGAATTTTAACATATGTGCTATGGCTTTTTTGAGAACTTAAAAGTAGTGGATAAATTCACAGAATATAAAAATATTGAAATGAAAAGGACTAAGAGATCTTTTTCTCTAATCCTATTATTATAGATTAGTGTCAAGCAGATTGTTTACCTGGGATAATTTAGGTATAGCCATTACTAAAGGTAAGAGATGTCTTAAATGAGTGCCTGAAAGTTCTTTCCAGAAGCACAGCTCTGTGGCTATGCAAGTTCTGGGTGGGAATGTCATGAACTTTTAATGTAGGTAAATGATGTGTGTGTTAGAGGTGGAAAAAAATGTGTTTCTAGCTCTGAGAGAGTTTAGTGTCAAAGTGTGCTGATATTTTTAACATAAGTTAGATTAGTATGTTAAAATAAGCACCAAAGGCTGTGGGAATTCAGACAGAACAGACTACCTGTGATACTAAGGATCAGAGAAGTCCATAGAAAGAGGCAGCATCATTTAAATTCAGCAGTGATTAGGTGTGAGCATGTTTACTACCTGCACTAAGGATTGCCTTCTTTTTCACTTTTGATTATGAAAACTTAGGTATATACAAAACCTAAAAGAACAGTAGAGTGAATATCTGTATACTCACAGTTAGATTCAACAACTGTTAACATTTTGTGTATTTGTTTTAACTTTGAATTTATAGATGTGCTTATGTGTGTATGGTGTATGTGTTGGTTTTCCTTTTCTTTTCTTTTTCTTTTTTTTTTTTTGAGGTGGGTTTTTTGCTCTGTTGCTCAGGCTGGAATGCAATAGTGCCATCTCAGCTCACTGCAACCGCCGCCTCCTGAGTTCAAGTGATTCTCCTGCTTCAGCCTCCCGAGTAGCTGGGATCACAGGCACACACCACCACGACTGGCTAATTTTTGTATTTTTGGTAGAGACGGGGTTTCATCATGTTGGCCAGGCTGGTCTCAAGCTCTTAACCTCAGGTGATCCACCTGTCTTGGCCTCCCAAAGGGCTGAGATTACAGGCGTGAGCCACCGCACCCAGCTGTATGTGTTGGTTTTTCAAAAAAACATTGAAAAGTAAGTTACAGGCATCATGACTTTTTTTTATAAACCCTGATATATCCACTGGCATCTCTTAACACAATTCTGTCTTTCTCCTACGTAATCACAATTCTATTAAAATCTGAAGAAAATTAATAAAAATACATTAATGTCATCTAATTTCTATTTTCTATTTCAAACTTTCCTAATTATCTCTATTTTTTACAGGTTTTTTTTTTCACACTTGGATTTAATCAGGGTTCACACACTACATTTCGTTTTCATAATTCCTAAATCTCTTTTACTCTGCAGCAGCCTGTACTACCTCCCCCTCCCCATGCTCAATTTTTGTTTCATGACATTGACTTTTAAAAGGATCAGACGAGTTTTCTTATAACATTTTGTTGATACCATATCTTGCAAGTATTTTTGTCAACTGGAGATTTTAAAGGTCTTTTAGAAATCAAAATATGTATTTTCTAGGAGATATATTACCAGATTATCTGCTAGCCATGAATATAAGGCCATTGCCCCTGATACACCATTTTCAGTAGATAATGTACTTTAAAATAATCTTTATTTACAAAAATAATACAAGACAGCTGTAAGATGCTAGAACAATGTAGAAATATACAAGGTTAGAATTCTATTTAATATCAAGTAGCTCTGAGATAATAATTTTGCCGAACTTACGTTCTTTCCTTTCTCTGTGTTTTTGTTTATCATAAAAATTGCAGTCATCTATACATATTGTTTAAAGTTTGCTTTTTATTTCACTAGTTATGCATTGCGAATGATGTCCCATAGAATATGTAGTAGAGATTGTTTTTGCTGGGAGCAGTGTGTACCAAGCCAGCCACATTCTTTCCTAGGTGTTTACAGTGAGACACACACCCAAATGTAAAGTGCCTGGCTCAGGATTAGAAATGTGGCTTGTGCCCACAGAGCAAATATTTTTCTCTGTTTGAGGCTCTCTGGTTAATGCAGGAATTGAATATTGGCCTCTTCTGTTCTGTGCTTTAATAAGTTGAGGGAAATTCATGAGTAGTAAACACCTAAGGGCTGTATATTTGATTTTTGGCTCCCCCCGCTGTTTTTCTTGGGGTTGGGAGTGGGTGGGTCATTTCATATTCTTTTCTGTACCTATCAAGAGATCAGACTGGCTTACCTTAGAGGTAAACATGATACTCTGCCAACATAAAGTGATTTGGAAATGTTAATATATTTTACCAAGCCAGAGTTTCTAGCATATGTATTTTAAGCCATCATAAAACATATACCTGTCATGTTAAGGAATGTGCCCACGGCAAGTATCAAAGACCTGCAGTGGGAGGCTGGGGAGTGTGTTTTGCTTTGTTGCAGGGTTATACCCTGACAACGTCTGTGAGGCGTGAGGACCGGCAGGGAGTGGTTTATAAATATTGAAGCCATTTTATTTATTAATTTAAGAATTCCTACAAGTAGTAGCTATTCCTATTTGTACATCCAAGTGTCTTGGGGCTCAGGGGGTAATTCTGTGTCGGCAGATGGATGAAGAGTATAAATCCTGAGTGGATCTGCCTGAATCTAGTTAACAAAACAATCACATGAGCAAGAGATAGTTGGGCTTAATGGAGAACAGAACATTTGGACAGAAAAGCTTTCTGGACATTTCTGGCTTCTTTGAAAGACAAGTGTGATGAGCCTCCCAGCAAGATTGCTGGCTCAGGGTGGAGCAATAAGGCCACTTTTGTTGTTATTTTATTCTTGTGTTATCCATGGCAATAATGTCATCATTTTCATTTGGTGGGACATCAGGGTGTTTATAAGTCTTGTTACTATAATAGTAAGTTAAATTATCTGTGATTTGGTTACAGGACTTTTGCATCAAGATTTTGTAAAGGAACAAGATGATAGTAGGGTGGTTCCCCACATCTGTCTAAATATTTGTTGAAAAAAGGACAAGGAGTTGTGATTTTTTTTTTTTTTTTGAGACGGAGTCTCGCTCTGTCACCCAGGCTGGAGTGCAGTGGCCGGATCTCAGCTCACTGCAAGCTCCGCCTCCCGGGTTCACGCCATTCTCCTGCCTCAGCCTCCCGAGTAGCTGGGACTACAGGCGCCCACCACCTCGCCCGGCTAGTTTTTTGTATTTTTTAGTAGAGATGGGGTTTCACCGTGTTAGCCAGGATGGTCTCGATCTCCTGACCTCGTGATCCACCCGTCTCGGCCTCCCAAAGTGCTGGGATTACAGGGTTGAGCCACCGCGCCCGGCCAGAGTTGTGATTTTTAAGTGCTTTGAAGAATTCATATCTTTCCATTAAAAAAAAAAATGGAAGTAGCTGGCCAGGTGTGTTGGCTCACGCTTGTAACCCCAGTACTTTGGGGGAGACCAAGGCGGGTGGATCACATGAGTTCAGGAGTTCAAGAGCAGCCTGGCCAACATGGTGAAACCCCATCTCTACTAAAAATAATAATAGAATAAATAGTCAGGTGTGGTGGCGGGTGCCTGTAATCCCAGCTACTTGGGAAGCTAAGGTGGGAGAATCTCTTGATCCTGGGAGGCAGAGGTTGCACTGAGCCAAGATTGCACCACTGCACTCCAGCCTGGGCAACAAGGTGAGACTCTGTCTCAAAAAAAAGAAAAAAAAAAAGGAAGTAGCTGATTATATTAAATGCATATTCCCACCACTTTATCATTCATTCTAAGTAAATAATAAAGTTAAAACATAAGACATGAAAATAAAAGTAAATAATGTTAATAAAAAAGGCAGTGTTGCAAAGAATGAGGTGGAACAAGATCAAATTTTAAATTCAGTGGGGCACTAAAGTCATCAAACCTTACTTTTTTTTCTGTAAAATGACACCATAGGGTTGTTCATGAAGTTGGAATGAGACAATATATTTAGAAATTTAAAAAGTAAAACACCAGTGTTCAAGTTCCACTCCTAGTGGGCTTTTTTATTTGTATTTTATTTTTTATTTTTTTTAATTTGAGACAGAATCTTACTCTATTGCCCGAGCTGGCGTGCGGTGGCATGATCATGGATCACTGCAGCCTTGGCCTTCCAGGCTCAAGAGATCCTCCCATCTCAGCCTCCCAAGTAGCTGGGACTACAGGCACACGCCATCATGCCTGGCTGATTTTTTTTTTTTGTAGAGACAGAGTCTTATTGTGTTGTGCAGGCTGATCTTGGACTCCAGGGCTTAAGTAACCCTTCTGCCTCAACCTCCCAAAATGCTGGGATTACAGGCATGAGCCACCATGCCCAGTCTCCTAGCACTTTCTTGAGTGGACAGTATTGCATAGTGAAAAAAGTATGTGAACTGAAGTTATGTAGACATTGGTTTAAATTCTGGCTTTGCCATTTACACTGTGCACCTGTGAATGAATTCTTTAATCTCTTTGAACCTTCGTTTCTTCAACTGTAAAGTAGCTTTTATCGTATCACCCTTGTAAGATAAGGCATAGGGCATGGGCTCTGCCAAGACACTTAGGAGTTCCAGAACTTGCAACTTGTCAAATCTGGATGGTGATCTGTTGGCAGGGGGTTGTGCGCTTCTGTGTGTGTGGAATATGGTACCATTGACAGGTCCCTTCTGGAGCATGACCGTGGTGTTTCTTTTGCATTTACAGCTATCTTCCAGAGGACCACACTGGGCATGGACACCCTTTTCCCTACCTGGAGGAGCACAGGTGATAGTGTAATTTTCCAGTCACGAAACTGTTAAGGCCGTCTCAGGGGCGTGTGCGCCAGGATAGGAGGGCGGTGTCCGAGGACCACATAGCCATGCCTTTTGGTCTGAAGCTCCGCCGGACACGGCGCTACAACGTCCTGAGCAAGAACTGCTTTGTTACACGGATTCGCCTGCTGGACAGCAATGTTATCGAGTGCACGCTGTCGGTGGAAAGCACAGGGCAAGAATGCCTGGAGGCTGTGGCCCAGAGGCTGGAGCTGCGAGAGGTAAGGGGGTGTGTCTGTGTGCGCATGTGCGCATGCATGTGTGTTGGGTATGTGAAGGAGAACTCACCAAAGGGACCAGCCATCTGTTTCTTGGCATCTGTCATGTTTTTTGGCCTAAGCGACAATGTGTTTATAAGAATCCTGTTATTCTTAGCATGGCTGTGATCTTATCCGTCATTGGATGGGAAGATTCGTGCTGATGTGAACAACGCCTAGAGCTGCATGGCGTGGCAGGTTTCCTTTTATTTCAGCTGGGGAAGAGGTTTTGGGGGAGTTGAAAATGAGAGACTCTCCCTACCAAAGTCATGTTCTCTCTTTAAAACAACTGAGTGGGTAGCTGGTATTTTGGCATTCTGGCTGCACATTAAGGAGAAAAACGCCCACATACGGATGCATGCAGCTGCCTTTTTTTTTTTTTTTTTTTGGGTTGTTTCTGTATTTTCCTCTTAAAAAAAAAACCACCAAATAAAGAGAAAAAGCATTTAGAGTGAGCATGATCAGTGAGGCTTTTTGTGGGAGCCTGTAAAACAGAGGTTTTGTTCCTTTTAAGATTCCTCACAGGCCGGGCGCGGTGGCTCAAGCCTGTAATCCCAGCACTTTGGGAGGCCGAGACGGGTGGATCACGAGGTCAGGAGATCGAGACCATCCTGGCTAACATGGTGAAACTCCGTCTCTACTAAAAAAATACAAAAAACTAGCCGGGCGAGGTGGCAGGTGCCTGTAGTCCCAGCTGCTCAGGAGGCTGAGGCAGGAGAGTGGCATAAACCCGGGAGGCGGAGCTTGCAATGAGCTGAGATCTGGCCACTGCACTCCAGCCTGGGCGACAGAGCGAGACTCCGTCTCAAAAAAAAAAAAAAAAAAAAAAAAGAAGATTCCTCACAGCCCTCGTTGCCTTCATGCTGTCTGTGAGATGACTTTTAAGCAAAAGCAGCACTGACCACTTAGAAAGTCATGCTATCACTCTTTAGAAGGGACTTTCAGAGCAGTTGTTTATGACAGCCAAGCCCTTCTTTTTTCAGTCGTACAGACATTCAGGACAAGAGACTTTTGTGAGCAATCCACACTTCAGCATCTGTGTCTTGAGAGCTGTCTGACATATTGACCAATGGGGAAGGTGGTCTGGTTGAGTGGTTGCCAGTACTGAATGACTGCAAGCTCCTGAGGCTCAGACCTTCCTGAGGGCAAGGGACAGCTGTATGTCATTGTCCTAGGTCCCTGGGCTCTTGGAGAGTCCAAGTGACAGCATTGCCTAGGACCTCGATGACAGAAGAGGGGTGGCAATCACTATTGGAATTGATTGCATGTGACCTCTCTCCACCTGCTTACAAAGGAGTTGGGGCCCAGGAGGATCTTCCTCTCCCCTTTCCTGCTCTGAAAGTCCCTTCTAAAGACATCTTCCACAGGCTAGCTATTTTTCTCTGGGAAACTGTTTCACCTGAAATGCATCTGTCTCCTGCTGTTCTTTGTGTTTATACTTTGGTTTCAGTGATCAGGTATTCCTTTTAGGTATATTTTTCTGTACAGGAGACTGTCTTGGACAATGGATATATGTATTAGTAGCTTGGTAATTGCCACAGTAGAATAAATGTGTGAAATGTTCTCATCTTGTTGATTGGTAGCTGGCTCTCTTTTTCTCGTTGGTAACACATTAGGGTACACACATTTAAACACACATTTGCATATGTGCATGGGCATAAAGGAAAAACTTAAATACTGATTGGGGAAGAGACTTGTCTAAGTTCTTATAGAAAATTAGTATTTTTACTTTTAAGTACTTTCAGTCACTCAAATTAGAGCAACTAATTATTCCTCATATGCATCAGGGGACAGTGTAGCATGTGGTTAAGTAGTTACAAGTATAGGCATTGGAATCTTGGTCTTGGATTCAGCTTACTCTTCTGTCATTTGTTAGCTGCGTGACAATGTAAAAGTTACCGAATCTTTTGAGGCATAAGTTTCCTACATATGAAGTGGGAATAATAATGCTTACTTCATAGGGCTGTTGTAAATATTAAAAGAGTTCCTGTATGGAAAATGTTTAGTGCTGCGTTTAATAATTTATAATTGTTCAAATTTGAGAGTCTTAATAAGCAATTTAAAAAAAAAACCATTTTTTGTTAAAGAAAATATTGAACATCTTGTGCCAGACACTTTTTTAGAACTTGGTGAAATGAAGATAAATAAGGTACAATTTTACCTTCAAGACATGCATACAACAGTAGGGGAGTCCAGCCTTTAAATAAACAGTGAATATTGAACGTGGTCCGAGCTAAAATAGAATGCAAGGGTAGGCCCAAAAGGCGATGGCTGTCCTTAGTGTTGTGCAGTGCGCAATCCAGCCCACTGAACACTGCAGTCTTGCTGGTGAGAGAGAAAGAGTTGATGGAAGATGAACAAAGCCTTCACTCTGAACCAAGACTTGAAGGATATGTTTGAGTCCAGCAGGTAGAAAAGAAGGCCATATCATCTTTACTGTGGGGAACTGGATTATCAAAGATTCAAGGATGTGAAAGAGCAGCCAACATTTTGGGGGCTGAGAAGGCATCACTCCGAATCACCAGGTCAAGCTAGAGTTTATAACGAATGATGTGTGGAGATGTGTATGGTAATAATGGCTTTCAACAGACTATTGTTTTTCTCAGTGAGAAGGCAAAAGTCAACCCTGGGTCATCCCACAACTACCTTATCGCAAAGAATAAAGCAGTGCAGTGCCAAGTGTGCGCGTAGTGTGATTGACATTCCGTTGCTAAGCTGGGGTTTGCATTTAATACCGACTTTATTTTGACATGCCCTAATGGGTGCATCCGCATTTGACCAAATCACTTTCTTTTTGAATTTTGTGCTTTCCTTCCATGACAGACAACATTGAAGTTGTGCCCTTTTGTGAATCAATCCTCTAGATACTCCTGAATTAAAGGATCAGATAGAGTAATCTGATACTTTCCTTCCTTTGCACAAACACATCTTAAAGAAGAATGCATCCTCCACCCAAAAGCAGAAGTAAGAGGAGGTGAACACAGGGTCTGATCCTCATACCTTGAATTTCTATTTGGGTCATTTTTCAAATAGAGCCAATGCTGCTTTAGAGGAGAAGGTGACAACCAATCTAAGATAGAAGAAAAAGTTTAGTCTTTTTTGGGAGGGGTGTTGGGGCCTAACTCTATTGCACAAGATGGAGTGCAGTGGCATGATCATGGCTCATTCAGCCTCCGCCTCCTGGCTCAAGTGATCTTCCTGCCTTGGTCTCCCAAAGTGCTGGGATTACAGGTGTGAGCCACACACCCAGCCAAAATACATTTAATCTTGTTTTTTTTTTCCAATTGAGATAGGGTCTTGCTCTGTTGCCCAGACTGGAGTGCAGTGGTATGATCATGACTCACTACAGCTTCAACCTCATGGGCTCAAGTGATCTTCCCACCTCAGCCTCCCAAGTAGCTGAGACTACAGGCACATGCCACCATGCCCAGCAAATGTTTAATTTTTTTTGTACGCATGGGATCTCACTCTATTGCCCAGGCTGGTCTCAAACTCCTGGGCTCAAACGATCCCTCCCGCCTCAGCCTCCCAAAGTGCTGGGATTATGGATGTGAGACACTGTGCCCAGGTCAATATGTTTAGCCTTTATGAAGACTTAGAAAGTAGATTATGGTGGATATTTGGCTTTGCCATTAGAAGTAGTTTAGGTATATCATAAATTTTGTAATAGCGTTATATTAGGAAAGGATGTATGGTAGATTAAAATTTTTTTGATTAAATTTTTTATTTACATTAATTGTTTTACCACTATATATTTTATTAGATAATTTTTAATAGACTTTATTTTTATTTTTAAGACTTTGATTTCTTAGAGCACTTTGAGATTCACAGTAAGATTGAGAGGAAGGTACAGAGAATTTCCATATACCCGTGGCCCCATGCATGTACATCCTCCTCCACTATCAACATCACCCCCAGAGTGGCACATTTGTTATGATTATTGAACCTACATTGACACAACATTATCACCCAGAGTCCAGAGTTTACGTTAGGGCTTATTTTTGGTGTTGTACATTCTATAGATTTGGACAAATGTGATATGCTCCTATTTAACGTGGCATTCAGAAGGACCCAAGCCTGGTTCCTATTGTCAGCAAACAGTCATGTCTGGGAAAGCTGAATGTAATAGGGTCCCTGCTCCCAGAAACCAGATAGAGTCTTTGCTCCTAGAGTTTAGAGAACAGGACAAACAAGAAACAAGGTAAAGGGAATGGGTTGTGCTAAGGTACAGAAACAGGAAAGAACATGGAATTTTCAGGGAAAGGTGAAATTCAGTTTGCACTGGTGTGTGTGTGTGTGTGTGTGTGTGTGTGTGTTGGGATTTTCAGGGAAAGGCAGAGTTCAGTTTGCACTGATCTCTGTTTCTGTGTGTGTGTGTGTTGGAATTTTCTGGGAAAGGCATGGTTCAGCTTTCACTGATCTGTTTGTGTGGCAGGGGGAGGGTATTTTCAGGGAAAGGCAGAGTTCAGTTTGCACTGGTGTGTGTGTTGTGTGTGTTGTGTGTGTGTGTATGTGTGTGTGTGTGAAAGGGGTCATGGAAGGGAAGAGGGTAGAGGAGGAAGGGGTAGGATGGAGTCTGCTTTTGCAGGGTTTGCTGTGTCTGCCTAGGGAGTTTTAACTAGATCTATAGGATAGTATTTCTAAAATAAGTTACAAAGGGTAATTACCACCTTTTGATTGTATGTACTCTGCTGAGCAGTTTCCATATATCAGCTCGTGTAGTCCTCATAACGAGTCTGTGATGCGTCCCTACCCTTGCTGTTCCTATCTTACAGATGGGGAGGCTACAGCATAGGGTGACCTGCCCACAGTCACTGGGCTGGCAAGTTGTGAGGCCGGTTCAACCCTGGCAGGCTGACACCACTGTTCCAGTTCCCGGAGACGTGTAGTGATGGAACAGGGAGCATGGTAAAATGCTTTGGGAAACTCTCTCCTCAATCCTATAGTAAAAGAAAGAAAATGGTGTTCCAGTAAGTGTTTCATGGTTGTGTTAGCCTTCCAGAAAATACTCTTTTGAACTATGTGGGGAATAAAACACTGCTGTGAAGTATAAGTCATCAGAGGACTCCAAGGAGGAGCATGACATGGTTACCTTGCATGTCAGGTAAAGAACTCAGTAGTAGAAAAGAGTGGGGATCGGCCAGACGCGGTGGCTCACGCCTGTAATCCCAAAACTTTGGGAGGCAGAGGCAGGTTGATCATGAGGTCAGGAGATCGAGACCATCCTGGCCAACATGGTGAAACCCTGGCCCTCCTAAAATACAAAAATTAGCTGGGCGTGGTGACACATGCCTGTAATCCCAGCTACTCGGGAGGCTGAGGCAGGAGAATCGCTTGAACCAAGGAGTTGGCGGTTGCAGTGAACCAAGATTGCGCCACTGCACTCCAGCCTGGTGACAGAGTGAGACACCGTCTCGGAAAAAAAAAAAGAAAAAAAGAGTGTGGATCAGCTGGGTGCGATGGCTCACTCCTGTAATCCCAGCACTTTGGGAGACTGAGGTGGGCGGATTGCCCGAGGTGAGGAGTTCGAGACCAGCCTGGCCAACATAGTGAAACCCCATCTCTACTAAAAATACAAAAATTACCCAGGCATGGTGGCATGCACCTGTAATCCCAGCCACTCAAGAGGCTGAGACATGAGAATCACTTGAATCTGGGAGGTGGAAGGTGCAGTGAGGCGAGATTGAGATTGCGCCATTGCACTCCAGCCTGGGTGACAGAGCGAGACTCTGTCTCAAAAAAAAGAAGAAAAGAGTAGGGGTCAGAGGGGAGGGACAGGAGGTACAGAGATGCCGGTGAGCACAATTGTAAACCTGGCAAGAGGTCATGAGATGAACTGGTTAGGAAAAATGTATTTTCAGTTGTTTTAAAGGGGAAGAAAAAAATCAAGGATAAGTTGCTGCTAGGGAGCTCTGTTAACAAAGACATTCCCGAGATATAGGAAGCTCAGAAAATCAGAATTCTATTAATGTCATTGTAATATATCTGGATCAGTGGATTTAACCCTTTTCTCCAAATCTTCGGTGGAACATGGATGTGTAAATGGAGCTGGGCCTTTTACAGAGGAGATGGGATATCTGGAGCCCTATCTCAGTTTGAAAATAACTAGCCTAGGTTAAGGGAAAAAGAGCTAAAACAATGGTGCCTTATGACTAATTATCATAGTTTAAAAAAGAAGTACATGGAAACAGAGCAGAGTTTAGTGGCTAGGAATGTCAGCTTGGACCAAACTGCCTGAGTTTGAATCCTGGTTCTGCCATTTACTACCTATGTAAGCTTAGCTAGCTACTGAAGTACCCTGTGCCTCAGTTTTCTCATTTGTAAAATGGAGATGGTAATAGTAGCCACCTCTACGAATTGTTGGGAGGATTCAAAGAGTTAGTTTTTCATAGTTGTCTCAGTATCGCCGTAGCCTAGCATAGGGAGCATTCAATATGGCTGCTTTCTTTGCAAGACACCACACAAGCTATCCAGCCTCTGCCATGACACTTCCAGAGACTGGGCTGTCACCCTTTTGTAAGTCTGCTTGTTCCGTTTTTAGATGACTTTGATTATTAGAAACTGGGGCCAGGTGTGGTTGCTCACAACTATAGTCCTAATACTGGGAGGCCAAGATGGAGGGTCACATGACCTCAGGGGTTCAAGACCAGCCTGAGCAACATAGTGAGTTCCATCTCTACAAAAAAATATAAAATTAGCCAGGCATGGTGACTACATGGTGACTACATGCCTGTAGTCCCAGCTACTTGGGAGTCTGAGGCAAGAGGATCCCTTGAACCCGGGAGAATGAGGCTGCAATGAACTATTAACATACCACTGCACTCCAGTCTGGGTGACAGAGTGAATCTCACTCTCTCTCTCTATATAGATATAGATAGATATATATGAAACTGTGATCTTATGTTGAGTTAAAATAGCAAAGTCTTTCAGTTCCTCAAATAGCTAGGATTAATTTAAGGTTGTGCTGTCCAATATGGTAGCCACATGTGGTTATGGAACACGTGAAATGTGGCTATTTTGAACTGAAATGCGTGGTAAGTGTGAAAACACATCAGAGTTTGAAGACATAGTATGAGAAAACTAAAATACTCATTAATTATATTTATGTACAGGTTGCAATGATATTTTGACATGTTTTAAATAATATTTATTAAAAGTAAGTTCACTTTTTGGTACTTTTAAAATGTGGCTTCTAGAAGATTTAAAATTAAGTACGTAGCTCACATTTTATTTCTGCTAAACAGTGCTATTCTGAGAAAGCAAGGGGGGCATTTAATGGTAATAGTGAGTGTAAACATTCTAATAAAATGTAAAAATATGCTAGACTAACCTTGGCTCTACTTTTAACAAGTGGAAGAAGGATAAATGATATAACAAAGGCACCTGAGATACCCTTCACTTCATTGGTAAAACCTATTTGAGGTAGGGAACGGCTGTGGGGAAATCCAGCGTTCTGGAGAATGGTGACTTTCATAACTCTCGGCTCTCTCCTAAGGCTAAGCTTAAGAGCCTTGGTTTTTAAAAGAGCATAACAAAGTTTTTAAAAACCAAACTATAATCATTTCAAAGAGTAAGTCCTTATCGTCTAATTTATCCCCTTTTTCTTTTGCAAATTTATATTTCGATCTTTACTAAAAGCAGTTTTACCCAAAGCTATAACCACAGTAGAAATTTTCCACATTTTGCTATTTTCATAATGACTAGAGATTATAAAGATTAAGAAATTTAACTTGCATTTCCTATTATCACATAAAAGTTAACTTACATGAAGAAGATTTCTGTGGTTTGATTTTATGCTAATCTTTTGGCAGTTAATAATTTATGTGGGATTTGGGGGGTACTCAGTTAAATGGAACACTTCATGCCCTGGCAGATAGTAGTGGAATTCTGCTGTATTTTATAGCTTGTTTAATCACATCAGTATATATGTGTATTTGCAAAGGACTAAAATAATCAATACTGATTAAGAATCAACTGAAGAGTAGACTGCTGGGGGAGATTTCTCATCTTTAAGTTTTGTATTGCTTTTTGTCTTTGTAAAAATGACAGTGTGAAACATTATTAGCTTAATGTCAGCCCTAGAATGTAATGGCACTGGCATCTCCATTTTCTAGATATAGAGATTGTACGTGAACTATTTGCGAGTCTTAACTTGAATGTCTTCATCTTTCCGTGTATTCTAGGTGAGTTGTGCAGTCTCAGAAGAGTGGTTTTTCTTGGCTATGGGACTCTCTTCTTGGGTCTGTGTTATTCTGCAGTTTCTTTTCCTGTACTTTTACAAAGAGATTGGCTAGGAAAATGAAGAGGGTGCAGTTGTTAATTATAGATGTGTCAGTTATAGATATCTCAGACCTACCCAGAGTAAAGGTTGATTAAGCACAAGTTCTTTTCTACCGTTATCCAGCTGATGTACGGTGGCTTATTTTCCAAAGCCATTGGAATGTAATTGCATGAAGTGCTTTTGAAGTATTTTCCATGCCTCAGTGAAACTGCTCCTGCTTGTATACTATGTAATTCATATATTTTATGTGGAAGCACAGCAACTGTTTCTTAATTTACAGCTGAAGTACTGAGTAAGATAGGCAGCCTATTAACACTTAATGCAAGATACTTTAAACTTTTGCTTCTGGATGAGTAACTCTTCAAAATGCTCGAGATAAGATCATGGCTTTAATCCTTGGTAATTGCCAAGACCGCATCTAAACCTCTTAAAAATAGCATTAAAGTCTGTGCCATTGGTCACAAAACTGGAAAAACAAAACCCTCAAAAAATATTTCCGTTTTAATAACTAATGTGGGGGATTATACCATCTCTATACAAATAAATGAACAAGCAAATCAAAAGTATCCCAAAGTATTTTTTAATAGACTTTCTTTCTTTAGAGCAGTTTTAGGTTCACAGCAAGATTGAGCAGAAGGTATAGAGAGTTCTCATATGCCCCCTGTCCCCAAAACTACTTTTAAGGGCCCTTAGTCTCAGAATCTTTCCGTAATACCAAAAGATGGACATTTTGACACTATAGTATCCACACACCAATCTGCCACTGAAGAAACTAGCCGATTTTTTAGTATGTACTTAAATGTGTGTTTCCTGTGTTAAAATGCAATTCCCCAAACCAAATAAATGAGGAAGCTGCTCACATAAAAATGACATTTTAGTACGGCTTTCCCTACTTGGTTTCATTGTAGTGCATTTTTTGTAACTGGTTCAGAGATGTGGTTCCTGTCACTGAGGACTGGTTCTTCTGTCTTCTTTTCTCATCATTGCAGTAAACTTATTGCAGAACTCATGGCACCAGAGCTGTGTGTTCTAGTTTTCTTAAGAAAACTAGAGCAATAAAATGGGGATTCATACCTCTCCCAGAGGAGGTATCATGAGGATTAAATGAGCCTGGCTTAGTTTTGGTGCCTGAGATATAAACAGAACAAATATTTCAGGCATTTACTCAGGTAATATGGTGGGATCCTCTTTGAGTCATGGAGAAGGTGGTTTCTGTTTGCAGTCATCCACCATGCTTTCTTCAACCACGTGGCAATGTTTAGCAGCTAAGCTCAGCTTTCAAAATTGAGCTAGAGTTTAAATTGGCAAGTGAACCACGAACCAGTCTGGTGGGGTCTCAGCTGGGCTTGACAGGATTAGTAGTTCCTTGGATAATACACAGGAAGTTGATTGGTGCACATGCTAGTTGAAATGAGAGCCTAGGCTCTGATTCCATTTCCTGTGGGGCACTGTGTAGACGTGGTAGAATAAACGTGTGCTGTATTGTACTTTTGAGGCAGGGTCTTTCTACTCCAGAGTAGGCAGATAGCTAGAGGAAGAACTGGAGGAGAAGGGTGGGAATGCAAAAGGTTACTTTGGGCATAGCTTCAAAAATTAGGGTGGGGATGGGGATCTCAGAAATGGACTTTTCTTCTTGCTAGAGGACTAAATTTGATAGTTTTAAAGTTAGGATGTTCTGGCTGTGAGTATGTACAAACTCTGTCCTTCAGATTACCTGTCTCCCCCAATTCTGCCCTGCACCGGACACCCCATTTCTTCAGTAGTTATGTAATTATTTCACTGGATAATTACCTGGTGAGTCACTGTGAAATATTCTGTGTCCTCTGAAAGGTGCTGTACCACAGCAGTGATGAATTTATGCCATGAATTAGGTTTTTCCATTAGAAGTGGTTTACTTTGTTATTTAGAGCTCTGGCTCAAGATTATTGCCTTACTATCGTTTCTCTTGTACCTCGTCATCCTCTTTCTCAACATACCCATATGTGTGTATGCACAGGAGTGTGTGTATGTGCAGCTGCAGTGTGCATTTTGTGTGTGTTGTGTGTGCACATACATGTTTGTGTGTGTGTACTCCATGGAATATTATTTCTCTGAGGGTTTTCTGGGGTGGAGGTCAGGTCTGGTTTAATGATCTGGATGGATAGGAATGAGAAAAGGAAATTTAAAATAGCTTTCAAGGCATAGATAGACACAATAAAAATTTTAACCGTTTTTCAAAATTGATTGTATAACATTTATGCAGTTACTGTGGCCCTCTATAATTTGAATATTACTAATTTGAATGAAGTGTGGACTATAAAGATATCTCCCAAATGTCACAACTGCTTTTAGTGAAAGATGATAAATCATGGTTAGCCTGTTAAGCAATTGTGAAGCTTGCCCTGTTTTCTCCACTCATGCTTATAAAAAGCGCTCTTTTCCAGCTTTAATAATTGCTGTATATCATGTTAATTATACATATTACCTAATTTATTGTATGGAGACTCACTCCTAGGCATCCAAAATGCCATGGAATACCCTTATACAGCCCTGTATTCCATACAGGAATTCAGTATAATGCAGAACTACTTTGGACCCTTATCAGATAAATGTCTTGAACTGAGTACCCAAATGACTTCACGTTTAGGGTAGCTTAAGCCTACATCATAGATCTCAGAGGATAGCATCAGAGTGGTGTTCCAGTGTCCCATTACCAGCTATCATGAGAGCCTCAAAGTCTTAGTGGAGGTATAGCTTTGTGATTTTTATTTCCTTGCATCTTTTGAATATTTACATTATTCATAGATGTTCCCGCTTCTACCTTTGCCTGCTTTTTCTCATTGACTCCCAGATAACCTGTTTCCTAATTCTGTGGTTCACAGAGATGTCAGTAGTGCTGATGAAAAAGATTCATGAGGTTTACCTGCTTTCATTTACTGATGATGATGGTGGTGGCAGTGGTGGGGGTGGTGGTAACAGGGGTAGTAGTCCTGCAGCCGCAGCAGCAATGGAAGGTACCACTTGTGAATTAGTTACTTACCGTGTGCCATGCAGGTAATCGACAGGCATTATCTCGTTTATACCTCTCAGAGCATGTGGGTGAAAGTTGTAATCATCATCCCTGTTTTACAGAGGAGAAAACTGTGAGAGTCTAGAAGGCATTTCAATGACTTGTGTAAAGTTACTGAGACAGTGAGTGCAAAAGATGGGAGATGGACTGACTTCAAAGTCTGTTTTCCTTCTGTTCAGCCACATTTCATTTCTCATCACTCAGGTTGGAACAACTAATGGATTCACTGGAGCTAGGAAATGAATAATAGGGTCAGAATTCATCCAAGTAAGTTTGTCTAAGTTGATAGAAATATAACCTTGGCTCTGGTTGTTGGCATTTTGTTGCTCAAGAAATGCATAGATTTCTGATGTGAACTTGTCCTTTGGAACATCTTGGGGGAAAGCTGATCAAATCATTACCCCCATCTCAAAGTAAATCCATTTAAAATATCTTTAAAGCATCTGGGTCTGCAGCTTTATGTAGGCAAGGGCACGTCTGGTTTTCTGGTAAAGTCAGAGTCAAAACTTCATGAGAGATTTTGGTGGAGTTGTGGCAGGATTGATCTGTGGTAATGTTGAGGTGGCAGCCAGCTGGAGTGGGAACGTCAGCATAAGAATGCCTTTGGAAATTAAACATTGTAATGAAAACATTCTTTTGAAGGCAAGTTTCCAGGTGTGCTGTAAACCATTCTAGGCTGTAATTGAAATATAAAAGAATCTTCAAAAGCAGTGATCTATTTTTTGGTGATTGTTGTGCTAATCCTGAAATCCTAGCATGAATGAATATAAAAGATGGGATTGTGTGCATAAAAGTACCTGTTTTAATCATTTAGCATGTTGTTCAAAACCAAACTGGTTTAGGCTTCAAGTCTAAGGGTGAAAATCTCACTTTCATCTAACAAATCCCACCATAATCTGCCAAGAGCAGCCACCAGGGGCTCCTGCGGCAGCTGTGAAGAGGCGATCCTTCCTCTCTCAAAGCTTGATATGGGGAGAGATTTGCTGCAGTTTGTCTATAATAAAGTGGAAGAGGATGATACTTTTTAAATCACACGAAAAGAGTGAATAAATTCTCGTTTAAAATCTGGTACTGTATGAAAATATTCTACAGTGCAGAAGCTTTCAGTTGGCAGGCGGTTTTGTCTTAGGAACTGAGTAATAAGTTACGTTGTAGCAGGTGCAAGAGCGGTGTTGGTCTTTGCCAGTGTGCTCCATGTGAGATCATGAAGCATGCAGAAGGCACACAGAAAAGGCAGTCTTCAGATATCAGGGGAAAAGTCAGCACTGTCCCTTCCCTGCGCGACTCTCCTTTACCTCACATGGGCCCATTGGTATCGACAAGCACAAACAGTAGTAATGAGTAGGGATACTGCATCTATCTGGATACTCCATGTATGTTACAGTGCTGTGTGCTTGTGGTTTCTTTTAATTTGTCCCAAAGTCAGATGTCAAAGCTGGATCTTGTATAGGGGCTGGGGAACCCAAGGTAGGATGCAGCATGCTGGAGTCTCGTTTCTTGTGTGGCCTTGGGATGCTTGTGGTGAGCATGAACTGATGCTGTTTTACCCTTTTATCTAGACACACTACTTTGGCCTTTGGTTTCTCAGCAAGAGCCAGCAAGCACGATGGGTGGAGCTGGAAAAACCTCTGAAGAAACATCTGGACAAATTCGCTAATGAGCCTCTGCTTTTCTTTGGAGTCATGTTCTATGTGCCAAATGTGTCATGGCTTCAGCAAGAGGCCACAAGGTAGGTGCATTTTCTCCCTGTGTGCCATATAAGGGTGTTGACTGACTGTGAAGCTTCCAGTGAAGTAGATGAGCTGGTTGATTTAGGGGTGTGTGGGTGTGGGTGCGGGTGTGTGGTGGGGGAGAGGTTAAAATAGTTGGGGGTTGTTTACTCATTGCCTTGCAGCTTTAGAGTTTTGGTTGAATCCATGTAGCTAACTCCAGCTGTTTTCTGTAATGCTGGTAAGGCAGTAGGGATCCTGAGCCAGGCAGAATTTCGTCTCTAGCAGCATGGAAATACTCGTTGGAGACTGTGAGTAAAATAGGCATGCAAGAATTTAATAAAGAAGTAATCACCTGGCCAGGCGTGGTGGCTCATGCCTATAATCTCAACACTTTGGGAAGCTGAGGTGGAAGCATAGCTTGAGGCCAAGAGTTAGAGACCAGCCTGGGCAGCATAGCAAGACCCTGTCTCTACAAAAAGAAAACAATATAAAAATTAGCTGGGCATGGTGTCTTGTGCTTTTGGTTCCAGCTCCTCAGGACACTGAGGTTGGAAGATCACTTGAGCCCGGTTGTTCAAGGCTGTAGTGAGCTGTGATCATGCCACTGTACTCCAGCCTGGGCAACAGATTGAGACCCTGTCTCCAAAAAAAAAAAAAAAAGAAAAAGGAAAAAAACAATGAATTCTGTTTTGTCCACCCTTTTCCTAAAAGTATCACAAAACA
Source organism: Colobus angolensis palliatus (assembly GCF_000951035.1). Taxonomy (NCBI): domain Eukaryota; kingdom Metazoa; phylum Chordata; class Mammalia; order Primates; family Cercopithecidae; genus Colobus; species Colobus angolensis. The sequence continues at coordinate 1,644,879 of NW_012121932.1, read as the reverse complement.
AAATGTAGTATCAGACTTCGCATTTGAAGATTGGAAAGATAATTAAAAGTGGGAGTAAAGTTAAGGAGGAAAATGTTGCGAGAGCAAGAGTTTTGATGGTTGTCCCTACTAAATAGGAGGAGACAAGAAGCCAACAGTAGAGGGGAGAACCAGTTATTGTTCCCACCCAGCTACTCAGTGTCTGCTTTAGCTTGGAGAAATCACGTGTTGCCTTTGAATTGATGTTTTCCCCTCTCATCTGTAAAGTGAGGGATTTGTGTAAGTTGATAAAGCATGTTCAGTGAGTGGAATAAGTGCATTTTTTTGGTGTTAGTATAGTTGATTTATTGGTAAGAGTTTTCCATTAAAATACCTGGGAAGTCTCCTCATCAAATGGAGATTTCTGGTAGGAAAAGGAATCACATAAACTCTTTGCTTTTTGCCTTTTACCAGGACCTTGTCATTCTGAATGCTTGGGAAGCAATGCGGGGACATGCTTTGAAGAAGGAAGAGTATTCTACCTGATTTTTGTGTATTTTTTAGAATTTAAATTTCTGATATAAGGATGTACTTGAAAATTTTAAGTATATTTTAAGGCAATATCCTGCTTTCTTTCTTTCTTTTTTTTTTATTTGAGACAGAGTCTTGCTCTGTCACCCAGGCCGAAGTGCAGTGGCATGACCTTGGCTTACTGCAGTCTCCACCTCCCAGGTTCAAGTGATTCTCGTGCCTCAGCCTCCCGAGTGGCTGGGATTATAGGCGCTTGCCACCACGCCTGGCTAATTTTTTTTTTTTTTTTGAGATGGAGTCTCACTCTGTCTCCCGGGCTGGAGTGCAATGGCCGGATCTCAGCTCACTGCAAGCTCCGCCTCCCGGGTTTACACCATTCTCCTGCCTCAGCCTCCCGAGTAGCTGGGACTACAGGCGCCCGCCACCTCGCCCAGCTAGTTTTTTGTATTCTTTAGTAGAGATAGGGTTTCACCATGTTGGACAGGGTGGTCTTGAACTCCTGACCTCAAATGATCTGCCCACCTTGGCCTCCCAAAGTGCTGGGATGGCAGGTGTGAGCCACTGTGCCCAGCCTCTGCTTTCTTTCTTTCATTTGGCTTATTTGTTTTTATTTACTTATTTATTTTGAGACAGTGTCTTGCTCTGTCACCCACACTGGAGTGCAGTGGCCCAATCATGGTTCACTGCAGCCACAAACTCCTGGGCCCCCGCAATCCGCCTGCCTCAGCCTCCTGAGTAGCTGGGACTAGAGGCATGTGTCACCAAGCCTGTCTCGTTTTTTTCTAATTTCGTAGAGATGAAGTCTCGCTGTATTTCCCAGGCTGGCTTGAACTCCTGGCCTCAGGTGATCCTTCTACCTTGGCCTCCCAAAGTGCTGGGATGACAGGCATGAGCCACTTTGTGTCTTCTTTTTTTCACTTGCTTTCCTTTTTAAAAAGAAAAATCAAAAGCTATTGTAAATGCATGGCCTAATTGCAAACAGAGGCCGTGAGTTACCTTACAGCCTGATCCAAAAAACCTAGTGTTCAGTCTTTCATGTGATAGACATTTAAAGCACTCTGTTTGTTGCATACCATTGTTCCCTGTTTTCAAGTTAATTCACATAACTAAGTTCTTCCTGTACAAGAAATTATTAACTCCTCAAAATGTGATGATTTCCGTTGGCTTTTGCATCCTCCTTGAGTTCTTTACACGGTGCTAGGAACACAGCATTAAGTTAATAAATACTTGCTGATTCTTGGCTCTCGGCCATGAAGTGCAAGATAATGAGTGATGAGGGTGAAACATGGACTAGAAATTAGTGCATATTGAAAGAAGTTCCGTCTGTAAGAAAAGTGAAGTATTGTTAGTCTAGACAGACCTATCCTGTAAGGCCTATTGGTGAGAAAGAGCAGTTGAAATAAAGAGGGACTCAGAAATTATGCTTTATGAAGTTAAAAGAAAAAAGTTGTTTAAGCTTAGAAAAATTAAGTCTTACAAGGGCACAGTAGTAGCTGCCTTTAGATATTTACAGACTCTTGTAGGAGGGGGAATTCTTTGTCAGCTCTGGAGCACGAAATTAGGGTCTAAGTAAGTGAAGTCCAAGGAGCCAAAGAACTTTGACTGTTTGGCTCAATGTGGGAATACAGTTTCTAATAACTAAGCCATCTAAAAAGGGAACAAGACTTACAAAAGGGTGAGAGCACTGGTCTCAGTGAATGTTGTCGTGTGGACTAGGTAGCCTATGTGGTATCCTGTAGAGGGAACCACCATATTGGGTAGGGTGTTGGAATAGATCAGTGGTTCTCAAAAGACCAAGGCCTGCTATATCATAGTTACCTGGGCACTTATTATAAATATGATTCTAGAGCCGTACCAGAAGTCTGGTTGTAATATCTAGGGCTGAGAATCAAGATGATGTTATTGTTTAAAATGAATAGTATCCTCTGGTGTTTCTGACACTCACCCAGCCACAGGAATCAATGAATCAGTTAACCTCTAAAACTCCTTACAGTTTTAGATTTTCCAGGGGAATACACTTAATGCTGCATTGTTTGACTGTCAATATTTGCATTCATAGACTAAAACAAAAGGTATTTAAATTTCAAAGAGGGACGTAGAGAGTAAAAAGTTTTGGTAGTGGTGGTTATTAAGTGTGGGATTTAGGAAGGACTTTTCTTTTTCCTTTAAAATTTCTTTTTGCTTAGTTAGCCTGGTTTATTTCAGATGAAGGTTAATAAGGAGGAAAAGAAGTGTTTTACAACACAGGATTTTGAAGCAAACTGTGCTGCTGACATTTGATCAGAAAAACTAACAAAAAATTTTAAACTTTGAAAGATATTTTTAGATTTAAGCAGCGGAACTAGATTATATAGATTTCAGGTCTAACCAACTCTTTATGGCAAAGAATGTTGAAAGTGAGGAGTTGGATTAGCATGCAGCGTTTTGTCTATGCGTGAGTGTGTGTGTATGTTTGCAGCATTGCAGAAATTTTTGTTGCCTCCAAGGGGCCCTAAAACTGGAATGTGCCAAGGGGTGTCAGAGTGAGTAAAAGATTTAAGCTGGGAAGATGGAGGAACATGAGAAAAAAAATGTAAGAAATAAAAGAAAAGTTGTTAGGAAGAAAAGAAAAAAAGGAATTACATCTATTTGGGAAGGTTGAGGGCCACCAACAACAATCAGGTGTGATTCAACAAGACATGCCATGGATTGTAGGCTTATGGACTAGAGAATAAAGGAGATCTGGTTTGGACAGAATAATATTTTTAAATGCTTGAGTTTTCTCTGTGTGGTGTTGGAGATGGACAGATGAGCTGAACATGAGGTGAAAAATGCTACAGTCCTTAAGAGCCTTTGGGAATCTCAGCCTTCTTGGGAGGTTTTAGCAGCATCTGAGGTCCGAACTGAATGTTGAAACTGCCTTCCAGGCAGCTCAGCCAAGGGGAAGCAGTGGTGGTGGGGCAGGATTCCAGAGGAATGTTTCACAGAAGGCCCCAACAGCATTCATTAGGAGCGGGTTAATGACTAACTCTCCAGTCATCCGCTGTTATCCCAGTTACCAGGCATCTCAGGTGGAGATGGGCTTTGGCATCTCTCAGAGCACCTGGAATCTGCAGTGTCTGACACAAAACAGTTAGTCTTTGTGATGCCCTGCAGAGTAAGATATTTGCATAGATTAGAAATAGAAATCTGTCTTTCATTTGCGGGCAACCCTTTGGAGGAGGCAACCATTCAACCATCTGTGCTGAAAAAATAAGCCTTTGTCTGGAGCCAACCAAACTTGTTTTCACCCAACACATGTTTGCAATGGTTTGGCTACTTCTGTTTGAGAACAGGTTCTATAGCATTAGTCATGACCAGCCATTTCTTCTCTCTGACCAAGGACAAAGAGTCTAGATTAATACTCTGGTTGGTTTTTTCCTTTTTTTTTTTTTTTTGCTGTGTATATGACTCCATATATATATCAAGACACATAAGAGTCAAAGGAAGGTATATTTAAAAGCTGTTTATTTAATTTATTGTGCCAGAGAATCGCACCCATGGAAATTTTTAGGTCAATAGTATATTCAGAACAACACAACAAAAATTTGAGAATGACATTGATTGCAATTTGTTTAATAAAGTGATTGGCTTTATTAAAATTATCAACTCCAAATTGGTTTAAATTAGAACATTAGGAAGCACTGCTTTTTTGACATTAATTTGACATACTGTGTCTCATCTGCTAGATATGACTTTTGAGGGGCAAGTCCCTTCATAAGTGAGGGAAACCTGTCAAGACACTGTGATTGTGTTGGATAAGAAATAGATAACTCAGGCCCTACTTTAAGGTATTAATTGAATGAGAAAACAAAAGATATTAAAAGGAAAATACACACAGGGGTACAAATAAAAGGAAAAAAGAAGAAATCTCTTGATATTGTTATAGAAATGTTAAAAGAAAACTAGTGAAAAGAAGGACACACTTTAATAGACAGATGGAGGATGAGTCATGAAACCATAGGATTTAAAGAGATTAAGAACCACTGAGTTTGTTAACCCCACTCCAAACTGTAAGATTTATTACCTTGGGGCTTTGAAAATGTTAGTTTTCCCCTGTTGGTTAAAATGACTCAAGGGATGGGACCACTGTAATTTTTTCCATTTTGCTTTGCTTCTCAGATTCCTTTTTGCCAGCTTTTCGTCCAGCAAAGGGACTCTTGCTAGCAGTTCATCTTCCCCAGCATGTTCTCCTGACTCAAAGGAAATATTTTTGTAATGTGTTTTAATGATTTGCATAGCAACAGGCTCGTTATAAACACATGGTTTTCACATTTTTCTGGACACAGAAAGAAAAAAGATGGCTTGTGAGAGGTGGATAAATTCTTATTCAAACAGAAGGATACTTAATAATAGCAAGGGGAAGCCAGAAAATTGCTGGCCAAGATCACTGCTTTTAGTTTAGGTCTGGGGTTTTTCCAAGTCTTCCTTAAGCAAGGAAGTCCCTCTTTAATTTCTTTAATACTAAGAAGAAAACTTTTAAAAGAAAACGTAATTTTTGAAGAGTGAATTTAGGCTATAAACTTCTAAGTTGCTGAGTGCATGCATGGTTTCTAAAATTTTAAATTTTGAGTTTTTTTTTTTTTTTTAACCAAAACATGTTTGTCTTTGCATTACTCACTGTTGAATGTCATGGTTGCACAGTGCACAGGAGCTTCTAATTGTCCTAATGAGGTCAGATAACATTTCCTCCTTTTCCAGGACATCTTAGTAGCTTACCTGTTTGGGTGGAGCTGTCCACGCTATTAATGGTGAGCACTCTACAGAATTGACAGAGTGCGACTACTGCTGTAGCCAGCACAGTCACTCCATTTGCCAAGGAAGATTTTATACACTCTTGTACATCTGGCGGAGACATCAGGTCCACAGGACCTGTTCCAAGTACCCTCTGTCTGGTGGGTGCTCTCTCTGTTTTTGGTGCTTCTCAGCAGCTATGGATATCCCCTACTCTTAGGATCAGTGATCTATTGTACATCTCCCAGTTCTTCCAAAGTCCTTGGCTACCGGGCTGTATTCTAGTCAGTCAGATAAAACTGCCTAGCAGTTATCATCAGGAGATTTTAAAATACTTAATCTCTGTATGGGTTTGCATGGAGCGTTCTTAAATGTTAAAGATAGTTCCTGTCTGGGAAGAACCAAGTGGACAAGTTGTCTTTCAACCAACTGAGAATAAATGCCCACAGTTAAAGCTGTGCTGTTTAGGTACCAGAAAGAGGGTAAGTGCATTTCTGTGTGTGAAGTGAATGACAAGGGAGTTAGGTTAATGCATTTTTAAACTCTGATGGGGGTCCCCTTTTTCCATTTACACATTTGGGCCTATGGCATATTGGTGGGAAAGCCAGACTTAGTGAAGCTATATATATTCATAAGGGTTAAAATGGTATTTTGGTGTGTGCATGTGTGTCTCTGTGTGTGTGCTTAAACTAGGTTTCAGGAAGTGACCTTACAAGTAGCTTTCTTCGCCTTTTCTTTCTTGTAAATACCAATACTTTTCCGCCTTCGACTCCTGCAATCTGCCTTGTGTGCTGTTGTAAACAAGTTAGTGTTCAGCCAGTGTTTAAAGTATCTCTCTTAAAAGCTTTAATTATGGTAGTATTTCCATTTCCTTTTACAACACCCTCTATTTTGTTCCTCCAGTTCCTTTAGTTCTTTTGTTATTTTGAAATGTCATTTTAATGGATATTTAAAGTCTACCCGTGGGCTGGGATATAGGGACTCCCTTCAAGTCTTAAGATTCAGCATGAATTCCCTGTGGATAATATAATTTGCTGAGAATAGCAAATTCTCCTCCTGGCCAGCTCTAGCTAGTGAATGGGAAATTGTTCTCTTTATGTTGGTTATTGAGAATGGAATTATTTCTGCCAGATATTTTAGATATTTTAAGATGCAGTTGATATTGGGATCTAATCTCAAACATTCTGTGTGGTTAATGTAATGTACAATGTGATGAGAGAGGATGGCTGTCTGTAATAAACAGTGCAGCCTTGGAGGGAAGAAGAATTACCTTCCCAAAATGAGATAAGTTGATTGTCATTTGCATTGTTTTTTATTTCAACCTTTATTAAGTACCTCTTCTGTGTTAGACACTTTGCTAGTTAGTGGGAATGTAGGGAATGTAATAACGAACAGGTCTCAACTCCCCACCTCCCTCCCACTCCCACCACAGAGCTATATCTCCAAGCAGCTTTTATTTCATTTCCATGTATTTGATTTACTAGAGATTTATTTGAATTTGTCTTTAAAGTCTACACTGCTGACCCTGTTTACTTCCAGGAGAAGGCTATGCCACTGCTTTGGTGAAACCCGGGACAAATGTCTCCCGGGACCAGAACCAGCTTCATGGGTCTGTGACTTGCACGGTTAGTTGCACAGTACCCCATGCTCAGAAATGCCCTGTAGTTGGTTTAGTGCTCTGCTGTTGCCATCCCGAAATTTTTGGTTTTTGAACAGTGGACCCTGCATTTTCACTTTGCACTAGACTCTGCAAATTAAGTACCCAGGTCTTCCCAGGACAAGGACAGCCTCCTGTTCCTCATACGCGCTCTGCTTGTTCTGTTGTTATCTTGCGATTTATTCTTAAATATTGGTGGATTTACTGATTTGAATCTACTGTTATGGGTGTGATCAAATAGAAAAAGTAAATTTAATAAACCCTCAGAGGAACAAAAATAAAATTTTCACTGTCTTTGCAAGTAAGAAAATAGAAATGTAGCGCTGATAACCATTTCTGCTCCTGGACCTGACTCACTGGGAAATCCTCACAGGAATTGGGGAGGTGTGGTAAAGTCAGTTTGATTTCTTTTAGGAAAGCTGATTGGATTAGCTTGTCTTGATCCTCAACTAGGATTTTCTTATGTTTTACTGTGAAGAAGATGACTCTTAAGAAAGTTTATACTTTTCTTAATTAAATCTAGACTATACAGTAGTGCTTACTTCATAGTACAAGTTGTCCAAATACATGAAGTTGCTTCTTGTTTGTTTCTTTGCTCTTAAGAAAAAGATACGGTGTGAAAGAGATGCAGTTAGGCCGGGCGCGGTGGCTCACGCCTGTAATTCCAGCACTTTGGGAGACCGATCACCTGAGGTCAGGAGTTTGAGACCAGTCTGACCAATGTGGAGAAACCCCACCTCTACTAAAAATACAAAATTTACAGGTATGTGTGGTGGTGCATACCTGTAATCCCAGTTACTAGGGAGGCTGAGGCGGGAGAATTGCTTGAACCCGGGAGCAAGAGGTTGTGGTGAGCCGAGATCACCCCATAGCACCCCAGTCTGGGCAACAAGAGTGAAACTCCGTCTCGAAAAAAGAAAGAAATAAAGAAAGAAAGGAAGGAAAGGAAGGAAAAAGGAAAGAAAGAAATGCGGTTCGGTAGTTAGCTGTTGAGGCAACCTGTTGCTACTGGAACAATGAAGTAGAGACAAATAAGATGAAGTTAACTTAGCCGTAAACATAATCTAGCTGTTTCTCTGATATTCTTTCCCTTTAGGGAAAACAAGTAGTAAAATAAATAAGTGTTCTTTTGTAATATCACTTGACATAACTCATTATTTATTGTAGGTACCCTATAATGAAGAGGAAACTCAGAATTTCAAAAGGAATTAAATCAGATGCATTATTCATATTTCAAAAGAAGTCTTCGTGTAATGTTTGTGTTCTTTAATGCATCTGAGATGTTTGATTGAGACGCTTTATAAAGCAAGATATGCTTATGTGTATGTTTTAACCATTAGAAAAACAAAAGTTTACCAAAAAAATAGGTTGAGCATCCCTAATTCAAAAATTCAAAATCTATATTGGACCAAAATTGAAAACTTTTCGAGCACCAACTTGATGCTCAAAGGAAATGCTCATTGAAGCATTCAGGATTTCTGATTTTTGGATGAGAGATGCTCTACTGGGTAAGTATAGCAAATATTTCAAAATCTGAAATCCCAAACACTTCTTGTCCCTAACATTTTGCATAAGGGGTACTCAACCTGTTTAGTATACTTCAAAGAAGTGATAATTTTATTATTACATCTTTAAATCATATGGTTAATGTGTTTATTAGTATTTGGTCTATTTGGAACTTTTCTCAAAAGCAAACAAAAATAACGTGCTTCTGTTGAGGTATTTTGAAAATAGGTTCTTAAGCTGAGGTATTGGTTTTTATCCTTTGTGAATTTCTTGATTTTCAAAGATACATTCATTCATTTGTTCATTCATTCATTGATCCCAAATTGTTCTTTGTTCGTGTTACATTGCAGGACTGAGAAAGATTAAACAGTTCAGCCCATGAAATCATAAAGGTTTGTAATAGAGCATGAGTTAAAATAGTCTACTTTTTCTAAAACTTGAGTAGAAGACAATGATGCCACATTGTAGTGTTTACCTTTAACAAAGGTATGAAAGGAAGGGGAAAAAACACCAGAAGCTATGTGAAGAGGTGTTTTGTCATGTCGAAGCATGCAGGCTGTGCCTTATGAATTTTTAAGAGACACCCCCTTCCCCATAAAGGATTCTCAAGATTGTAGGGGTATCATTACAATGGGTGGGATTGAGAATGGGGTGTTAATTTCAAAAATGGATTTAAAAAAAAATCTTGACGTTGGAAGAGGTGCAAAGAATAGATGTTTTATAATCGTTTGCTCTACCTTTTTCCTGAATATCAGCATTGGGACATTCAGTTGGAGTGGAGTGGGTGGAGAGAGAGGAGGGAAGTAACAGATGGGCTACATCCACATGTTAAAGAAATTCACAGTGTCTGAGCAGCAGCAGAATCTAGAAAGCACAAGAATCCAAAACCTCAAAACCTCCCCAGCCTGAGGATATTATAGTTCTATGTGGTTCTGTGGAAAAATGTAGTTGCGTTCCATCACCGGATATAATGTAACAGTAGTAGTCATGGTAGCAGCTAACATTTATGTGCAAGATGCTTTGCTAAGTATCTCAGATTATTATCTTTTTCAGTCTTCACTAGAACTCTATAAAGTGGGCACCCTGAAAAAGAACTGTTTTTTTTTTTTTTAATAAAAGAAGTTTTTCCTCTAACAAGTGGAGTAGATTTAGGTCATCACATAAATGGAGTCTTTTACATTACTTTGTCAGAGAAATACATCCGTCCATGCCTTTTATCACTGGCTTTATCAGAGTACCAGGGAGTTTAGTTCTATTAAAAAGTCAACAAAGAAAGCCAGAGGGCTGACCTACCAGTAAGATCAGAGATTATAAACTAGTACTATGAGGGCTGATTCTGGTCTTCAGGTGGGTTTTGTTTCACCAGGATCCTTTCTGAAAGAACTGAATTGGGATGCCTTGCAGAGAGGCATGTGCTGTCTAACTGGCCCTAGTTCTCCACTCCATAGGAAGTTACAGTCAGCAGCATTTACACATTCATGTGACCTGCCGGCCTTGTAGGTATTTAGGTCCTGACTTCTGATACTTGCACTTTCTGTATAACTTAAAGTGCATCTCAGTACTCGGGTCAGCCTATACCTCTTCATTGACCCAGTTGATTTTATGTCATTCAGTGTCCAGCTGTATTAACACTTTAGCTGCCTATAACAGACTGTAGATGGTTGAGCTGAGTGTGAGAGTATAACTTCCCTAAGTGCTCATTTGAAAACTTTATTTCTATTTAAAGATCACTCTGGAGGGCTAGATTTTATGTCCCTGTCAACTTTCTATTGCAGAGCCGTGGCTCAAATTATTTAGATTTCCTTTCTTTGTTGCTCACAATATCTGTCTCATCTCTGATTACCCATAAAAGGTTCATGCATAGAAAGAGTACCAAGCATCTTATAGGCCAATAAAGACATCATTCAAATCTTAAACAAACACAGCCTATTTGAGAAACAGCCCTTTGCCTTATATCACGACGGACTAGAATGATAGAGTTTTATATCTAAATATGAAATCCCACATATCCATAGATCACAGAGACCAGTTGCTTTGTTTTACAGATGAAGAAACTGAGAAACAGACAGATAAGGGGACTCCGCCCATAGTCACACAGCTGTTTAGTGACAAGCCTGGCTCTTAAGCTGGTTCTGGAATGGTTTTAGGTGAACCAAGCATGCTGACATGGGAGAGCCCATAGATAGGATTTATTTAAACGTTCAAAAAGTCCTTGCCAATCTTCCCCTCCCCTTCCCTCCCCCTCCCACTCCCCTCCCCTTAGCTGTAACAGCTAAGACACACTGTGGAATTGGAAGGGATGAGTTTTGTCAAAGAGAAGGAAGTCGTTTAGACAGAAGAAACAAAGGGTAGAGGGAAACAGGCACTTCTTTGAGTGAGTCCTTTAAATAGTGACCATTATGTAGAGAGTGGAACTAAAATGGGTTTTATTTAACGTCTTTATCAGTGATCTCCAGCCCTGGGCACATAGTGAAAGTGCCAAGCTTTCAGATGACACTAAGTCCTTTAGAAGGGTGGAAAATTGAGACATTGCAAGTAAACAGTAGAAAGGTGTCAGCAGGTGTCAAGTTACCAGGTGTGACTCAAATAATGATACTGCTTTCTGGTGTACTTTGTAAAAGCAGAGGAGGAGTAATCATAGCGGGACATGTTGCAACATGTTTCAGTTTACAGCCTCCTAACTCTCAAGGTCAGCTCGTCAATCTTGTGCTTGCAGCTGGGGAAAGTGAGTAGACATTTCGCCTGACGTTTGCTGCCAGCATAAAAATGAGTTACCGTTACTCAGAGCAAAGCCCAGCAACTTTGACGTAAGTTTAACTGAAATGCCAGTTAGACACATGGTCTTTTAGTAGAAAATCACAGAGATGAAGCAATGTTGGAAGCAAATGCTTTTGACCAGCATAAATGTTTTGAAGAAGGTAGAAAAGATGTTTATGGCAGTGACTAATGTGAGAAACCCATAGGTCTAAGGAAAACATGAAAAGGTCAGTAATTTGGATCCTTGCAATAAAATGGCCAACTGTGAAAATATAGCTACTGATGAGGATACTGATGGAAAATTTGAAGCAAGTTATGTATCTGCTCGAACTCTATGTGTTTTGAATGATTGTCGAAATCAGCAAAGAACTAGTATTTTGGTTTAATCTTCAAGGAAAATAATAGCTGGAAATAAAGCAATATAAAAACAAAACACTACAAAGGAGAACATACATTAGTTTAGTGTGGGAAGTAGGAAAAAAAGAAAAAAGGAGAATGAACTTGAAGACCTCACTCTCTGGTGTTTATTTCTTGGTCAGGCTCTGTAAACTCCCCAAAATTAAATTCTTGTGTTTAGAATCAGGAGATGATGTTAGCATAGCTATTGTAAGGATGAGTTCAGAAAGCACTTGCCATTGTGCTCAGCACAGAGTAGGTATTCAAATAATGTTGGTTTTTTTAAACAAAGAAGATATACTAGAAGGTTGCAGGAAACTGCTGCATCCCTCAGAGAGCTGTGCTGGTATCAGTCACCTGGCAGAAGATTCTCTGTGACCCACACTAACCAGAAACATAGGGGAAGAGCATTCTGGGAAATGGAGTGCAGCCTAGTCAGGTTGAGACATTACAATGCCACTATGAGGCTTTGTACATTATTAATGATTAGTAAAACCCAAATCACTGTAAACCATACCCTACTAGAAACTCTGCTGAGTACAAATTTCCTACTGACTCGTGAGTTCCGAAATTCAAAATTACTCCCCCAAAACAAATGATATGATATGATTGAAGGTAAGTTCAAATTTATCCCTAATTCTCTCAGGCAGTTCCCAAAAGTGGAGTTGCAAAAAATAATTTAAGCAAACATTTTGTGTTGTTATCATAGACATATATTTCCCCGGGAGGTTCCCCGCCCTCATCCCAGTCCCACATGAGGGAGCAGATCTGCTGCGGAGAACGTGTGGGCTGGTCCTGTGTCCTGTGTGGAGTGTGGGAAGGCTAAGATTATCAGGCCCGTGCGAGGAGACAGGATAAAGTGGGCCTTGCCTCACAGCTTGCCAGATGGTCAGAGCAGCTGTTCAGAACAGGGAAGCCAGGTTGGCTGCCACAGGACGGGCCAGGCTGACCCAATGGTAATCTCACAGTACTTGTAACTTGAAGAGACTATAGTCTGAAAAGATAAACAGATTCCAGTGAAAGATTATTTAAAGAAATGATGGACTCCTGATGAGTGACATTTATTTAAAAAATAAAAGTAAGACATGGGGCCTGTTGGTTCTTTGAGTGTGGGCTTCACATTACATGCATCAGTATTGCCTGTGGCATTAAAAAAAAAAAAAGGTTCTTGTACCCCAGTCCTGACTCCCTGAATCAAAATCTGTTTTTGTTCATTGCCACGGGTGAATCTTATCATTTAAGTTTGGCTAAATGGAAGACAACTGTATCCTGATGTCTTTTCAGCTGTAGCTGATCTTTTCTGTTAGTAGATGGATGTTGGAGAATCTCAGGGGGGATTTTGGGGAACTGGGAAGGAATTAAAGAGTTGCAAAGCTTAAAACATCTGGTTCAGGCTGAAGAATTTAGAGAATACATGGCACGGTCTTATTTAGTAGAAAAATTGTGGGCATCTTCCTGGGGATCCTAGAAGGAACAGAATGGAGAATCCAAGGTTCTTCTATAGCAGTTTTGTACAGTTGATTGTGTTTCCTCTCTTTCAGAATATTTTAGCCTTCTAGGTAGTTAAACTTCTATGATGCACAATAGATTATGCATAATATAATGAGTAATACATCTCCTAAATAGGTTTAGGGGATATATTAAATGCTATTTATTGTGTAAGAATTTAGCCTTTTGTGCGCCTTTTAATTATTTATTATTAAATTTATTATTCCTATAAGAATAATAATAACTGGCCTGAATTATACTACTCTAGGACCCTAAAACTTTAAACACGACTTACCACTGTTTCTGCAGGCTTTGAAGTTACAGATTGAATTTTAGTTTTTAAAGTGAGAATTTTGCAAAACTGAGAATTCTACACATGGATTTCAGTAATTTTTTTGCCACTCTCTGATTTATTGATTTTTACTGCATTTAGGTAAGTGTAACACGAAATAATAGGTAAATTAAGAAAACAGTAAAAGAATTTCAGCCAAATAAAATTCAAGGTTGTGAAAACATTGTTTCTTTCTATTATCAGTTTTTTGAAAAAAATATTATTTCTGGCACTGGTTCATGAAATACTTGATTTCAACTCCCATCTAGAAGTACACTATATTTAAGTAAAAAAAAAAAAAAAAAAAAAAAAAAATGCAGAGAGGCTTGGTTCTAGATAGCAGTTGTCTTAATTTTCCAGACATCTGCTGCTACTTCCTTACTATACATTGAGAGATTTTGTGTGTTGCATTTGCATACATGCAAGCACACCCATGATTTTATGATGTGCTGACTCTTGTTAAGAGTACTTGAAAGCATTATCCTGAGATCTAATATTCTGACAAACTTTTTTTCTTTTTGAGATGGAGTCTTGCTCTGTCGCCCAGGCTGCAGTGCAGTGGTGCGGTCTCGGCTCACTGCAACCTTTGTCTCCCAGGTTCAAGCGATTCTCCTGCCTCCGCCTCCCCAGTAGCTGGGATTAGAGGTGCCCACCACCATGCCTGACTAATTTTTGTAGTTTTAATAGAGTAGGGGTTTCACCATTTTGGCCAGGCTGGTCTCAAACTCCTGGCCTCAGGTGATCTGCCTGCCTCAGCCTCCCAAAGTGCTGGGATTATAGGCATGAGCCACTGCACCCAGCCCTAATAGTCTTTAACCAAAATTTTCACACTTATTTTTAAAAATATGGTTTGAAAATACTTTATCCACCACAAGTTGGAAAATGCCAGGTAAAAGAAAACTGTATTTTTTTTTAAACTTTATTTTAGATCCAGGGATTCTGTGTGGGTTTGTTATATAGGTAAATTGTGTGTCATGGGAGTTTAGTGTACAGATTATTTCATCACTCATACAATAAGCATAGCACCTGATAGGTAGTTTTTCAGTCCTTACCCTCCTCTCACCCTCCATCCTCAAGTAGGCCCTGGTGTTTGTTATTCCCTTCTTTGTGTCCATGTATACTAAATGTTTAGCTCCCACTTAAAAGTGAGAACATGTAGTGTTTGGTTTTCTGTTCCTATGTTAGCGCACTTAGGATAATGACCTCCAACTGCATCCATGTTGCTGCAGAGGACATGATCTTGTTAGTTTTTGTGGCTGCATAGTATTCCATGGTGTATATGTAACACATTTTCTTTATCCAGTCTACCACTGATGGACATTTAGGTTGATTCCACGTCTTTGCTATTGTGAATGGTGCTGCAATGAACATACATGTGCATGTGTCTTTATAATAGAATGATTTATATTCCTTTGGGTATATAACCCATAATGGGATGACTGGGCCAAATGGAAATTCTGCCTTAAGTTCTTTGAGAAATTGCCAAACTGCTTTCTGCCATGGCTGATTTACCATGGCTAATTTGCATTCCCACCAGCAGTGTATAAGCATTCCCCTTTCTCAGTTATTTTTAGACTTTTAATTAATAGCCATTCTGACTGATGTAAGGTGGTATATACCTCATGGTGGTTTTGATTTGCATTTCTGTAATGATTAGTGGTGATGAGCATTTTTTCTTATGCTTGTTGGCTGCATATATGTCTTCTTTTGAAAAGTGTGTGTTCGTGTCCTTTGCCCGCTTTTTAATGGGATTGTTTGTTTTTTCCTTGTTAATTTGAAAATCTGTATTTACACCCAGTTCACTGAATACTTTGTTTTTAAAAGGGTGTCATGAACTATTTAACCATTATACTCTAAAGCAAGCATTTTTCCTTTCTGGGTTAAAACGATTATTTTCTAATTTAGGACATTGTATAATTATAATGTAATTATAACTAGAATATGATTAGAAATTCATTTAAAGCTTTGAACATCTGAAGAATGGTGAGTTGAATTACAGATATTCTTGCCTGTTGCTCTGTTATACTTGCATTTTATCTCAACACACACACACACACACACACACACACTATAGGACAGAACCACTTTACTTCTTTTCACTCTGGCCCAACGTATAAATAATTGATTAGAGAGCATTAAAGTAGGTGAAGGGAATCAGTTCATGGGAATGAAGTACTCCTATATGTTTAATTGTCCAGATCAAGCTTGTCCAACCCGCAGCCCACGGGCTGTATGCAGCCCAGGATGGCTTTGAATGTAGCCCAATACAAATTCACATGGACATTGTACAGATTCTCCTCTTGTGGCTTTCACTTAAGAAACAGAATTTTGTAAGGATAAGCGTGTTTCAAATCATCAAATTGAATCCTTCTTTCAAGAAACCAGTCTTGTAGTCACATGATTATTGACCAGGGCAAAGAAGCCCAGGAATGTGCTTTTTGAGTGGCATCCTGTGCCACATCCTCCACTAAACATGTTTAGCCATGGCTTCCCTCCCCCTACCCTGTGTGCAGCCCACAGACCGACTCCCTATTCCACTCTCGGTTCTTCCACCTTTTCTCTGGGTCCTCAACACTTCATCTGGGGTGACTCCAATTTCATGTAATTTTCAAATATCTTTAATATCTGCTTCTCATAGATTCCTTGCTTTTGATTTCCAACCACACTTTGTTTTTTCTATATTAAAAATTAACCACAAAGTATTTCATAATTTTATACTTCCTAATTGCTATTTAATATCTCTATTACCATTGGATGCCTTTTCTTTTCTTTTTTTTAATTTGCTTTCTGTTAACTTACCCATTGCTTTCATCAGTTTTTATCTGTTCCTTTTTGAGTCCTTGAAAAAGCATGCCCATCATCAATTTTGCTTATATTTGCCTCTTGAAAGTTACCAGAGGACACTGCCAGCCCTGAGCCAGAGGCCTTTTCTCACTTCTAGACAACATTAGACATGGAGAGCCCTCTCCTCAAAATCCTCTCCTTCCTTGGCTTTTGGTGACCTTCACCTTATCTCATCTCTGACCTGCATATTTTCATTTTCCAATCTCCAATTTCCTGGAACCCTGTCCTTCTTCTAAATTTTTCTCTATATTTGCTGTGCAATAGAGGTTAATTATTTTTAGCCTTTAGAAGTAATTTTTTGGGTTTTTTTGAGACAGGGTCTTACTCTGTGGCCCTGGCTGGAGTGCAGTGGCACAATCACAGTTCACTGTAGCCCTAAATTCCTGGGTTCACGTGAAGCTCCCGTCTCAGCCTCCCAAAGTGCTAGGACTACAGGCATTAGCTACCATGCCCAGCCCTAGACGTAATTTTTGACAAACGTGGCCTAATTTTGTACCATTTACCCACATCTTATTCTTGATTTCTTGGTGACAGAGGACAGTCATTCATTCATTTATACACTAAATATCTGCTGTGTGCTGGGAACTGGATGTATAAGCCAAATACGGCCTTTTTCTTAAGCGTATATTTATGGCCCCTCTGATTGTTGTTACATTCTTGTTTCAGCATCCTCAGAGTGGTGATGACAACTATTTGTCAATCATCTCTACCCACAATACTCAGTTCAATCTTTGTAGGAACCAGAACGGTAGACAGTGATGAACTCTTACTTACTTGCTGTCTTCTCTTGACTTTAAATCCTCCATTAAATATCCCATTTTTCTATAAGTAGCTTCAAGATTCTTTCACTGTCACAAATTGAAAATCTGTCACCTGACCTCCCTCTCCCCACCAATGTCATTTGTTACACTAGACCCCGACAGTTCCTTCAGGCTCCTCCTCTGCTTAGTAGACATTTCCATACTTGGAGTCAAATTGTTGTCTTTGTGCTAGTAGTCACTTTTTAAGAGAGCCTTTTTGGTGAAATATAACATATGCACAGAGAAGTGCAAAAATGGAAAGTGAGGCTGGGCATGGTGGCTCATGCCTGTAATCTCAGCACTTTGGGAGACCGAGGTGGGTGGATCATGAGGTCAGGAGATCGAGATCATCCTGGCTAACACAGTGAAACCCTGTCTCTACTAAAAATACAAAAAAATTTAGCCGGGAGTGGTGGCAGGCACCTGTAGTCCCAGCTGGGACTTAGCCGGGAGGCTGAGGCAGGAGACTGGTGTGAACTCGGGAGGTGGAGCTTGCAGTGAACCAAGATTGCACCACTGCACTCCAGCCTGGGCAACAGAGTGAGACTCCATCTCAAAAAAAAAAAAAAAAAGAAAAAAGAAAAAAGAAAAGCTTACAGCTCCATGAATCTTTGTAAAGTGAACACACCCATGCAGTCAGTCCGTACATCAAGAATCAGAGCATCACCAGCCACTCAGAATCTGTCTTTGTGCTCCCTCTCAATGTCTATGGATCAGGATAACCATTATCCTGAATTCTAATACCATATATTAGTTTTGCTTTTCGTTAAAAAAAAAAAAAACTTTTTAGGTAGAGTAATACAGTATATGCTCTTTGATGTCTTACTTCATTGATCAACATTTTGTGAGTCATCTATATTGTTGTGTATAGAGATCATTCATTTTCATTGCTGCATAATATTCCATCAAAGGAAGACATACATTACAATTTACCCATTCTACAAAGGACATTTGAATTGTTTACATTTAGGAGCTATTAAGAATGGAACCGTGTTGCTGTGAACATTTCTAGTACCTGTCTTATGGACAGTCTCACACAGGCTCTGATGAATGTACTTATTTCTGCTGAATTTGCATATGCTAGTTTAAATCAATAGTTTTCCAAAAATTGTATTACTGCCAGCAAAATGAAAAGCAAATTGTAAGGCTGAGAAATCTTAAATACTTGATCTTGTGTTTTTTTTTTCTTTCTTTCTGTATTCAATTTGTTGTTCATTATGCAAATGTAAGTACCTTTTATGTTTGAGGCCCTCAAGGGATATCAGCAATCATAAAAGCAAGTGTCCTGGCATTTATTCAGTTGCAAATCCTATTGATCTTATTTTTTTTTTCCTTGAGACAGGATCTTGTTCTTTCATCCAGGCCTTAGTGCAATGTTGCAATCATAGCTCACTGCACCCTCCTGGACCATAGTTCCTAGCCCAGGAGATCCTCCTACCTCATCCTGGGTGTAGCTGGGACTACAGGCATGTGCTACCATGCCTGGCTAATTTTTTAAAAACTTTTTTTGTAGAGACAAGGTCTCATTGTATTGCTCAGGTTGGTCTTGAACTCCTGGACTCAAGCAATCCTTCTCCCTTGGCCTCCCAAAGTGCTGGGATTATAGGCGTGAGCCACTGCGCTTGGCTGATCTTTCTTAATATTAACAGTAATGATGACTCCTGATATTTCATGAGTGTTTATGGCCAAGCACAATTCTAAGCTCTTCATCCCTATTAACTGATTTAGTCCTTGTAACCACTTTTTGAGTTAGTACTGTTATTCTGATGTCACAGAATAGGAAACTAAGGCACAGAGAGGTTGAGTGGCTTGCCCACACAGTTTGAGTACATGACAGAGCTGTGATCCAAGCCTACACAGTGTAGCTCCAGAATCCACACATTTATCACTATGTGCTGTGCCTTTCCAGTTAAATCCATTCTAGCCCACTCTGCCCCCAATTTATGTCTTCTCACCTCCAGCCTTAAATACAATGAGATGGTAAAGAGCACAGGCTTTAGAGTCAGACAGACTTGGATTTGAATTCTGTTGTGCCATTCACTCTGTGTGTGACCTCAGGTGAGTTATTTATCCTTCTTAAGACTCCGTTTCTCCATGAATGAAAGAAGCTCTTGTGAAGATTACACTGGTTAATAAACAGAAAAGCACACTTTGTAGTACCTAACACTATCATCATTATTATTTGACCTCCTAATTAGTATCTGTACCACCCATTTATATAATGTGGTGTACATACCAACTCTAAAGCATCTTTCTAAAGGATTGCTTTCATCATTTTCCTTCCTTTGTCAAAAATATATAATGTCTTACTATTGCTTAGAAGATGAAGACAAACATTCAGAGGCATTTGAAGCATGGCAAGCCTCTATATTCCTTTTTGTCTTCTGCTTCCTTGCATAGCCCTATTTTACTTGTCTGTGCCATTCAATGTCTCTGGACACCCTGTGTTTCTCACTTCTTCCTCTCCTCTTTGCAGTAGTTGAAGTATCTCCCTTTTCCTCTTTCCTTCTTGCCTTAGAAACCTCCTTTGCCTTCCAGACTCACCTCTGGGCATTCATTCAACAGGTTAATTCTTTCCTAAGTATAAGGCATTCTGCAATATACAGAGTGACACAAAATGTCAGCCCTGTCCTGAATGGGATTTTCAATCTCTTTGGGTAGATTAGATGGTCACATAAAAATATTTGAGCAACATAAGTAGTATGTGTTGGATGCCAGCTGGAGGTACCTTTCATGGGTGGAATGCTAAGGAGGAGCTTTGGAGGCGGGCATTATTCAGTGATCTCCAGAGAAACAGAACTAATGAGATGTGTATGTAAATAGGGAGAGAAACTTATTGTAAGGAATTGGCTCATATAAATGGGGAGATTTGACAAATGCAAAATCTGCAGGGCAGGCCGGCAGACTGGAGACCCAGGGAAGATTTGCGGTTCAGGTCCAAAGTCTTGCTTCTGGGTGGTCCATCTTTTCTGTGTAAGACCTTCAACTGATTGGATGAGGCCCACTCACATTGTGACAAGCATTCTGCTTTACTCAAAGTCTACTGATTTAAATGTGTTAATCTCATCAAAAAATACCTTCACAGAAACATCTAGAAAAATATTTGACCAAACATATGGATATCATGGCCTAGCCAAATTAACACATAAAATTAACCATGACAAGAGATGTCCCTGTGGTGAGTCAGCATTGTTAGGCAGGAAAACAGCCTGGACCAGGGGCTATAAGCCTGTTTTCTCCCCCAAATACTCAAAGAGGTAGCTCCCATCAGTATCAAGGGCTCACTGATAGATGAGTGGAAAGTGTGAAGGGAGAACATTCTGAGCTGAGGAAATTATGTAAGTGGAGAGGAAAATTGCAGTGCAAAATCCTCAAGGATACCTAGAATGTAGTAGGAAGCAAATAACTGTAGCACAGATAGCCCTGGATTGATATTTCCGCTAAAGAATTTTTTAAAGTTCAAGGTTTCCCTATTACTGTTGGGTCACACATTCATAGGATGAAATCTCCTTCTGTATCTTGAAACTAAGTCATGCAATTTCTTCTCTAGAATTTTATTCTGATGAGGTCATTAAGGAAAAATATTTTCTAAATCTAGAGTTCCCAATGTGTTCATTTTAAAATGAATTCATTTTTTTCTGCTCATAAAACCCTATGTTTTGAAAAAATGTATCTACTTTAGTACTTGCTAAAATTATTTTGTCTCACATACCATATATTGATCCTTAGCATGAAGTGAGTAGTGTAACTTAACACAATTTTACATAATTAATATTCTAGTTGGCTTGGACAGCCCATTTTGGGCAGAGTATCAAGGATTTTTCATTCGTTGTTCGTGCATGCATTCAATAAATATTTACTTGAAGACCATTTGGGGGATAAAAAAATAAATATTTAATGAGCATGTTATATGCGAAGACACTTCTAGTTACTGGTAATACAGCACTGAACAAAACAGATGAAGTCCTTGATCTCCTGAAGGTCACCTTTTTTCAAATATTTGTAGTAGTTTATGACTCTGTCAATGTTTTCACAGAGTTCAAATTAAGAATTATAAAAGCATATAGTACTCTAGTTATCTGAATCATCAAAATCAGCTATCAAATTGTATTCTGTCAAACAATTGTGAAACAATGTATTTTAATTCCTAAATAATAGCTTGTTTTCATGTAATATTATTACAGACCTCCTTCACTGAGAAGATGATAAACATATAGAAGATGGTCATGTGAACATATCTATTTCTGGGTGGTAAACTATAAAGGACTCCATTATGTTTATTCTTATTTGCATATACTTATGATCATATTCTTCTTTAGACTTATATCTGTGATCATGACTTTTATGAGGAAATCATCCTGTCTATAAGCATGGTCATGCCTTTAAGAATTGATGACAGTTATACGGAACGGGCTAACATGAAAAAGTGAGGCAATACTTGGGATTTCATTCTGTGAGGAAAATGTACTGGACTTAGTTTACCAATGTGAAGTCGGTGGTGGCTCTAGATGAGTTTTCATAGAAACAAGAAACTTTAAATGGCAGAAACGCATGACTTAGTAACTATATTATTAATTGCACTAACTTATTTTTTCTCCCCAATCTTTTTAGTGCATGCCTTTTGATAAAGTTACACTGCAAAGACCATTTTTAATGTTACTAAAAATGATGGTGTTTTTAAAGTATAGTGATTTGATAATAGGACGCAAGTGGGAAGAAAGGAAATACCCTTTACTTGGGCCTTCCAGAGATTTTGCTAAACCCTGGGCAAGAGCAGTGTTTCATTTCCCGATTCCTACCACCTGTCCACTTATTCACTGCACATTTACTACATGGTCTCTTTGCCATTCTTAATCTGGACTCAAAATTCAAATAATAGAAATCAGATGGGAAAATGTGTGGACTTCATTCTATAAAGACAGTTCTTTTACAAAAATAGGAGGCAGAGGATTTGAGGGACAGGGAAGAGGAAGAAGATGATAAAAAGAAAAAGGGAGAATCCATTATTATATCAAAGATACTTCCTTTTTTAAAAAGATTGGATCAAATGTTTGACTGACGTGGTTTGATGCCTATTTTGAACTGTGTAGGTTTTAATGAAAGATTATGTGGTTATAATTTTTAAAAGACCGTCAAATCCATTTCCCCCAAATCTATTTTGTCTGTCCGTTTTCAAAGAGTGAGAAGTCTTTATCTGAAAGGTTTAGTTTAGTTGCTCAGGATTCTTTCTCCCATACACCACATCCAGCCTTCAGAATATGTCTAGATTCTGACTACTTCCTTCTGCGTACACTGCTACCTCTCTAATCCAGTCTACTGTCATTTTTTTCTGACTGGCTTCTCTGCTTCCACCCTTGCCCCTCACAGTCCAGTGTTTACAAAGCAGCCAGTACCATCTTGTCAAATGGGTATCCGTTTATGCAGCTCCTTTGCTCAGTACCTTCCACTGGTTTGCCATCTTAGAGGAGTCAGAACCCTTACTGTGCCTTGCGAGGCCTTTTGTGGTTTGTACCATTTCCTGCCTTTTCTGTCAGCCCAACGATTCATCCTCTTGCTCACTCTTTGCTACACTGACCTCTTGACCATTCATGAATGCACCACACTAGCTCTCCTGAAAGCCTTTCTACTTACCATTCCCTTTGTTTGAAGCGAAAGCCTCCATCCCCCAAATATCCACAGTGCTAGTTCCTCATTTTTTTTTTTCAGATCTTTGTTCAGAGTTTGCTTTATCAGGGAAACCTTTCTTGACCACCTCCTACCTTGTTACTCTCTGTGTCTCTTGCCTGCTTTTCTCTCATTGGACCTATTGTTTATTTACTTGATTTTTGCTTGTCTTCCCCACTAGACTGTGAGCTCCATGAGCATGGGTTTGTTTCGTTCACTGTGATATCCCTAGTGCCTAGAATAACTCCTGGCATGTAGTGGGTGCTCATTAAGCTTTTGTCAAATGGATGAATAAATAAATAATGGAATATATGTATGTGTACACTTCTAATATTTTACGAGTAAACTAAATAGGTTTAGCTTTTAAATAAAAGTTCTATAAAAAGATAAGAAATCATTATACTAATATTAATAGAATCTGACAGCTTTTATAATGATTTCTATCCAATAGATTTTGTTCTGGTTTTATGAACATATTAACAGATTATAGGAGGCCATATATTTTCTGCAATCATAATTTTTTTTTTTTTTTTGAGACGGAGACCCGCTCTGTCACCAAGTTGGAGTGCAGTGGCACAATCTTGGCTCACTGCAACTCTGACTCCCTGGTTCAAGTGATTCTTCTGTCTCGGCCTCCCGAGTAGCTGGTAATACAGGCGCGCACCACCATGCCTGGCTAATTTTTGTATTTTTAGTGGAGACGGAGTTTCACCATGTCGGCCAGAATGGTCTCAGTCTCTTGACCTTGTGATCTGCCTGCCTCAGCCCTTCAAAGTGCTGGGATTATAGGCGTGATCCACCACGCCCAGCCTGTAATCATTTTTTTTTTTTTTTTAGGAAAAGCCTGCTGAGATTATTTTATTTTATTTTTGTTTTTAAAGAGAGAATTTGAATACCTACTTAGTACTTCTTTTCTGGAGAGTGCGCTTCTTTGAATACGGTCTGATGCCCACAGGACGTGCCCCGTACAGCCACTGACTGCCCCAAACTGGCATCCTCCCTGGGCTTCATGCCCCTGAATTTTTGGTCCCTAAAGAGACATTTAATGTGCTCCTATTCTGGTTTCTAATGAGAGAGTTTTAAGTTCTTAAGTCTAGGATGAAAAGGAGGAATGTGTTTATAGCAGCCTTCTTTCATGAAATGAAAGAATTTCTCTGATTTGGGAATTACAGTTCTCTGCTTGGCAATCCCCCATCCCTCTACCCATGTCCTAAACAAAGGGTTTTCTTCTATTTATGTGTAGTCACTTGTCACTTTGGCCATCATTTTTTTTCTCTAGGAAGTTACAGTTTCTAACTTAAAGTTTACTATGTGTCAAGAGTTACAAAAGATGGTCTTGTAGAAACTGAGGCAGTTAGAAAAGTAAAGCTCTAAAAGAAGAAAGGATGTTCAAAATGATTTTTAAATTGCATTTAACAAATGAAGTATCTCCTCCTTTAATCCTAGAGTCTCAAGAAGGGCTTGAAAGGAAGAATTGTAGAGAGACATTTCCATGCTTGAAAATATCAAGCATGATTTTGGCAGAAATCACAGCCATAGCAAGATACTAGATTCTTGGGCAGTGAGATGTTTGCTGATTTGGTGTTTTATCTTTGGCAGTTGTTGCCACATTTGAGGTCTTCAGCTGCTTTGAAGATTCTGCAAAAGAAAATCATTCATTCATTTCCAACATTAAAAAATCATTATATTGTCAATGGATTCATGTTGTGATCTGTTTATAGCCTTCTGTAGTTTTTTTCTCTTCTTCCTTTTTTTTTGTTGAGATTTATTCTCCAGGCTTGTAGAAACTATAGACTAACCTACTACACAGGCATAATATTGTAATAAAAGAGCACTTGACTATAAAATCAGAAGACTTGGCAAGTCACCTACCCCCTGGGCGCCTCCATTTCCCCGTGGATAAACGGGACTCATAGTAGCTATCTTGCAGGGTTGTTGCGAATATGAAATGACAGGAAATATT
This sequence comes from Colobus angolensis palliatus, assembly GCF_000951035.1. Classification (NCBI taxonomy): domain Eukaryota; kingdom Metazoa; phylum Chordata; class Mammalia; order Primates; family Cercopithecidae; genus Colobus; species Colobus angolensis. The sequence goes on along the minus strand of NW_012121932.1, from coordinate 1,620,232 downwards.
ATACATGACAGTTTTTGGAAAACAATTCCACAAATGCAAAGCACTGTCATTGTTAATAACTATTTGAAGGCTCTGATTTCTTAATATCTAGAGAAATTGATAAAAATTCCAATTGTGGAGAATTCAATTCTTCCAAAGCTTTTGATAGACATGTGGTGTGTTTTTATAATTTTTTTCATAGTACACTAGGAACAACGTAAAGTTTCTTTCAGCCAGTATGTAATTGACCATCTTTTAAATATGTGGACATAATAATGATATCCTGCTTTAATGTAAATACATAGTAAGGTAGTATGGGGGGGGAAGTACAAACATGAACAGGGCAGTTTTATAAAACAGCAAAGGAGGCAAAAATAGACGCACGTAATTAACTGAGTTGTTTGATCAGTACCATGTTAGAGTTACAAAATCAATGGGAACACAGAGGGCGGAATGAGTTTTTCCAATTTGTTGACTGGGGAAAGGCTTTATATTATGTAATGCCTAGAGTATAGGTGATTTTGTTTTATTTCTTTCTGCTGAGTCCAGTGTTGTTTTCTGCCAACTGTTTGGGTGGCTAACTTCCAAAAAGCATTATTTTTTGCCCACTGGGTGTCTCTGAGTCAGTAAATGATCATAATGCTTTTTGTGCAACTACCAAGTCTAGGATCATCTACTAAGTCTGTGAATTATAGAATAGAGAGAGATGGTTTCCGCCTTCAAGGTACTTCTGGGCTGGTAGGGTGCTAAATAGAGACGAATGGGATGGACCTGGTGGCCCATGCCTGTAATCCAAGCACTTTGGGAGGCCAAGGCAGGTGGATCACTTGAGACTAGGAGTTCAAGACCATCCTGGTCAACATGGCATTGTCTCTACTTAAAAAAAAATAGAGATGGATAGGCATGTTATCATTACAAATGCATACAATCTGTAATATCGGATTGCTATGATTGGGGAGAGGTTGAACACGGATCACAGTGGCCACATGGAACGTGGGGTGGGCAGGCCGAGTGCGGTGTCTCACACCTGTAATCCCAGTACTTTGGAAGGCCAAGACAGGCAGATCATCCGAGGTCAGGAGTTCGAGATCAGCTTTGCCAGCGTGGCAAAACCCCATCTCTACTAAAAATAGGAAAAAACAAAAAAATTAGCTGGGTGTGGTGGCATATATCTTTAGTCCCAGCTACTTGGGAGGCTGAGGCAGGATGGGAGGCAGAAGTTGCAGTGAGCCAAGATCGTGCCATTGCACTCCAGCCTGAGTGACAGAGCAAGACTCTGTCTCAAAAAAAAGAAAGAGAGAGAGAGAGAGAGAGAGAAAGAGAGAGGGAAAGAGGGAAAGAAAAGAGAAAGCAAAGAAAAAGGAAGGAAGGAAAGAAAGAAAAAGAAAGAAAGAAAAGAAAGAAAGAATAGTGGGGTGTCTCACTCAATTGTCTCACCACAGGTCCATGCTATGGAAATTAAAGTCATCCAGCAGGATCTCTGAAGTCTCTCTCATATTGCTGACTTCTGAGCAGATAGCCCCTATTTTGCTATTTCTGATAAACATTCCATCCAGCTATTGTGTTTGTTTTTTTATGTCCGTTTTCAGATATTCTTTTAATATGGGTTACTAGTGTGGTACTCTGATTTTTTTTTTTTATTTAAATACAGAGTCTCACTCTGTTGCCCAGGCTGGAGTGCAGTGGTACAATCTCAGCTCACTGCAACCTCCACCTCCCAAATTCAAGCAGTTCTCTGCCTCAGCCTCTCAAGTAGCTCGTATGACAGGCTCCCACCGTAACACTCAGCTACTTTTTGTATTTTTTGTAGAGACAGAGTTTCACCATCTTGTCCAGGCTGGTCTTGAACTCCTGATCTCGTGATCCACTCGCCTCGGCCTCCCAAAGTGCTGGCATTACAGGCATGAACCACTGTGCCCAGCTGGTACTCTGATTTTTTGTTGTAACTGTTTTGTTTTGAAACTGAGTCACACTGTGTCACCCAGGCTGGAGTGCAGTGACACGATCTCTGCTCACTGCAACCTCTGCCTCCCAGGTTCAAGCGATTTTCCTGCCTCACCCTCCCCAGTAGCTGGGATTACAGGCATGAGCCACCATGCCTGGCTAATTTTTATACTTTTAGTAGAGACGGGGTTTCACCATGTTGGCCAAGCTGGTCTTGAACTCCTGACCTCAAATGATCCACCCACCTCGGCCTCCCAAAGTGCTGGGATTATAGGCATGAGCCACGCCTGACAGGTACTCAGATATTTTTAAGCTGTGACTATGAGAAAATAAGCCTTCAGTGACTAAGAGAGCATGGGGTGAGTAGGGGCACCTGCAGTGATGAAGCACTAAAGCCTGGAAGCCAGCAATTAGAAATTTTCAAAATTTAGACTGGCCAGTAAACAAAGCATCAACCAAAGTTTAAAGTTAGGCTTGGCTGGCTCTTAGGGACAAAACTTGGAAAGTGGGCTCATGGTTAACAGTGACAGAGATGCTGGAGTCAGGAATGTAGATGGCACTCCCATCCATACACAATCTGTGGTCACTGGTAATGTGCCTAGCCATATGACTTAACATGGGCTGGGAATTTCTTTTTCTTTATCTTTCGTTTTTGCAGGGGTGTTGCGGGAAAACAGTCTCATTCTGTTGCTCAGCTTGGAGTGCAGTGGTGCGATCACAACTCACCGCAACCTCCAAACTCCTGGGCTCAATTGATCCTCCCACCTCCACCTCCTGAGCAGCTGGGACTGTAGGTGCATGCCACCACGCCCAGCTAGTTTGGCTGTCCTTCCTTCCCCTCCCTGTCTCCCTGCCTCCCTCCCTCCCTTCCCCCTTCCCTTTCCTTTTTTTTTTTTTTTTTTGGGGGGGGGCGGTTTCACCATGTTGCCCAGACTGGCCTGGACTGAAGCGCTCTCCTCACCTCAGCCTCCCAAAGTGCTGAGATGACAGACATGAGCCTCTGCTTTTGGCAGGAAATTCTATTCTTTCCTTTTTTGTCATAGTCTCGAGAGACATAGAATTGAGGATTTACTTCCATTGCCTCATTCGTTCATCAAACATTTATTAAGCACATAGTATTTCCTACTCATTTCTGGGACTTCATCGACAGGGAACTGACATCTTTTAGCAGTTGCTTACCTGTGAAAAGGTAGGGACTACCTTTAATTAGGGATTCTAGGGAAGAACTCGTGCCCATTCACAGAGATGACCTTCTTGCCTTTCATTTGTTGATTTTTATGTATTTTATCCTTTACACCAGGCATATCAGTAATAACAGCACTGTACTTCCACCTGGTAGCTCACCAAAGCTTCAAGGATGTTATGCAGAATCCTTAGCCGGGAACCTGGCTGTTTACCAAGAAGACAAATCTTTGGGCAATTGACTCACCCAGCTTCCAGATATAATTTAAGCTCCCTTTTCCCACAGTGAGTTGTAGGTAATATTATGAACACACGATTTTCAGGGCAGGCAGATGTGTATTTTGAGCTGATGAGTCAAGACATATCTATCGCTAGTGTAAGAGGGACGAGGCTCCGTAGTTGACAGCTGCGATTTAGGGGAGTGATTTTGGTTGGCTGGTTAGCATGGAGCATTGATGTTCCCTGATCTGTGCTCCTTTTGTCCACCTGATTTAATGCTGTTGGTCTCTGACTGTGATTCATCCTTGAGTTCTTTCTTTGCTGCATGGTAGCTCAGAGATCAGTTTAAGTCATTTAAAAAGAAACATTTCACACTGAAGGAGTAGTTTTGCTCTTTGCATAAAGACAAGTTTCCCAAGACTTCCTGCTTGATATGTGATGAGTTCCATTTCTAGAATTTTTAGGCGCTCTTTCATATTGTAGAAATAACATCTAATAACTTTACTAGGAGGTAATTAATATTCCTCCCTTTCTCCCTCTTTTCTTCTGTCTTTGTCTCTCTGTCAGTATTTCATCTACTAAGAAATGTTTATTGAGCATCTACTTAGTGCCGGGTACTGATCACAACGAAGTTGGGGAGGTGCTGGTGCCAGTACAGGAGAGGCCTGGGGGAAGTATAGTGGAGGATGTGAAAGGATTCACTAACTTGCTGAGAGGGTTTGGGAAGCTTTTGGAGAGGAGATACATTTCATCCGAGCCTTGGAGCATGGACAGGTGATTGGGCGAATGCAGGAGGATAGGCAAGGGTGATTAGACCAAGGAAATGGTGAGGAGGCAGGAAAGAACATGGCAACTATGGGGGGGCACCACACACTTATGACAGCTCAGGTATGGGGTGTGTGGTGAGACATGAAGTTGGAAAAAAAAATAGTTTTGACTGGATCATGAAGAGCCTGGTGTGCTGTGTCAGGACTTTGGATTTTTTCCTGATTAGGATCATTGGGTGCTTTGTTTTGTTTTTTTTTTGAGCTAAAATCCACATAACATCAATTCACCATTATTTTTTTAAAAAAATCCATCATTTTAACCACTTTAAAGTATACAATTTAGTGACTTTTAGTGTTTTGACAAAGTTGTGCAGCCACTGTCACTGTCTAATTTCAAAATGTTAGCAGGCATTCCTCAGTCTCCTCTTCCCTCAGCCTCTGGCAACCATTCATCTATTTTCTGTCTGTATGAATTTGCCTGTTCTGGACATTTCTTATGAATGGAATCACACAAGATGTGACTCTTTGTGTCTGGCATCTTTTACTTAGCATAACACCTCAAAGTTCATCCATGTTACAGCGTGTATCAATACATCACTCTTTTTATGACTGAATAATATTCCACTGTTTGGAGAGACCACATTTTGTTTATCCATTCATCAGGTGTGGGACTTTGGGGTTGTTTCCTCTTTTTGGCTATTGTGAATAACATTACCATTCATGTATCAGTTTTTGTGTGAACATGTGCTCTCAGTTTGTATAGCTATATACCGAGGAGCATAATTGTTGAATCATGTGATAATTCTATGTTTAACTTTTTAAGGAACTGCAGAACTTTCCTAAGTCGTTGGAGATTTTTAAGACAGATCAAAACAGACTCATTTCATTTTAACATCAAACACTTTAGCACAGTGTTTTCTTTTGAGGCTGAGTATTTCTACTTCTGTTGGCATGTTTTCCTAGTTCAGGGCATCATAGCCCTCAGCAGGGAACCATGTCAGGCCCTTTTAAATCCTGTGGATTGATTGCTGTAAAGAAATCTGTACCCAATAGCATAGGATAGGACAGAAAGAAGTGATGTCAGGGTATTCTCTCTCCCTCTATGATGTATTTCAGAAATGAGTTTTTCTTTTCTAAACAGAACCCCTGATTAGATGATAGGCTACTGTTAGGGAATTTATTATACTTATAAACAGTACTTGGAGTCCCTGTAATTTGTTATAATTAATGCAAGAGTTCAAGAGCAGAAAGCAAGGATCGGGTCGTGACATGTCTTTCTCTTTTGCAACACCTTGCTATCATTGGCCGTTTTTCACTAGTTAAGGCCTGTGTGTCTTTGTATGCATTTGAACAAATATTATCCTTTTTAGGAAATAATTGCAATCCTTCGGCTCGTTGAAACTGAAGGACTCTTATTAAGAAGTTGGGTGTCTCTGGCAAAATAGGGTATTTATTGATCACTGAATGTTGAAAACTTCTAGACTTGAATGTTTGCCAAGAAAATCTTGTCTGTATTTGGGTATATGCACATGGTTTTCTTCTCATGCATGTACACGTATTAGCTTATAGCACGAAAAGGCTAGAAGAAAAACTTTCCCTTTTAAGGGTATCCTTGCTAGAGTTTTAGTTTTAGCTTTTCCTTTTGTTTGTGTTTTCCCCTTCCCTTTGGGGTTATTTCAGTTTTGCATAGTCGCAGGAGTGTTCGCTTTGTAGTTTGTTAGACAGTGCAGACTTTTAATTGACTGTCAGCTTGAACAGTTATTAAATGTAAAAGCTTTTAGATATTGCATGGGTCAGGTACCAAACACATTATTAGACTTTAATAGTCATCAACTGAAATTCTTCTCAAGAGTTCTGAGGATAGAGGGATGGAGGGAGGGAGGCATTCAGGTTTATCTGGTTACATGCCTGCATACGTAGTATTTATCTGGTCCTGGCAGACTGAGAACAGCATGGGCCACCCTGTCCTTTATCTGGATTTACAGCTGTGAACACCCGCTGGAATGGGTGGAATGTGCTGGTTCCCTCCTGTGGGTATCTCTGTCAATCTAAGATTTAAAATTATTCCCCTTTGCTCTCCTGTACCCCGGGACTCTAGGACTACTTGTCCTCAGTTCCCTCTTTTTTGTCTTTTATAGTAGAGAACCTGGTAAAGGTGTCTATTTGCATTACTTCCTTTCAGCATTATAATGTACTAATCTGTGATACCTTGTCTTTTATAGTAGAGAAACGTTTCTATTTGTTTCCATTTGCAGAATATCACATCAGCCAGAAAGCAATGCTGTCTGGCACTTGGGCACATGCTGCACTTCAGAGAGCTGGGTTCCAGTACATTCTAGCAAGATTCCTCTGATATTACTAGTTATGAAGAAAGTTTTCTAGTGAGAAAAGCACATTTTAAGTCTTACCCTGCTCTTAATAACAGTGACAGGACAATTTGTCTTTCTGGTCCTGGTCTGGTCCTCCACTCCTGTAGTTTTATGGAAAGGCTTCAAAAAGTGAGGAATTTAAGGATGGCCCCCCTCTCCAAATTGTCATATCCCTCCTGACCATGCCTATGGGGAGAGATACATTGGTTTAACTAAATTTGAACTCTAGAGGAGGGAAGAGCAGACCGGGGGCTGTGTGTGATGATAGTGACTCTGCAGGTTGGTAGTTACAGCTTACAGAATGCTCTCACTAACCTGTTTTTCCAACTGGAAAAGAAAATTTTCTTTCTCGCTCAGACCTCCCTGAGCTGTAGGGGCAGAAGGAGTAATGAATGAATGCTGATATGTGCTATTAAATTTGGATAACATTTTTTATGATCCATAGTATAGAAGCTACTCAGTGCAAACGGTAAAGACTTCTGTGTGACACTGATGATGACTTGCATTTTACTTTTTAAAAATCTGCATTTAGAAATATATACACAGAGGGCCCAGTTTGTACCTGCTGTTCCTTCCAGGTAGGAGCCTACAATCAGAAACTCTGGTCTGTAGATTTTACTTCTATCCCTCCATCCTTCTTCGAAAGTTAACAAGTAGTTAAAATGTATAACTCAGTCTTCTTTCCCTTCCTTCTATCTCTGGGGGAGAAAAGTGAAACATCCCAGAGGCTGCTGCCAGGAGAAAAAACAGATCTGAATAACCATTGGCTAGAGTATGAAACATGTCCTGTAATAGGATTTTATGGAAAAGTTTCTCATTTCAACATTTGCCTCATATGCTGTAGCGCAGACTGTCTAAGTGGGGTTGGGGAAAAGCTTGGTGATGGAAGCCTTTCCTTAGAAGCATCATAAAAATCACCGGGTAATGGTGTTTTATTTCGCTTTTATTTTTATTTATTTATTTTTTAGATGGAGTCTCGCTTTGTCACCCAGGCTAGAGTGCAGTGGCACGATCTCAGCTCACTGCAGCCTCTGCCTCCCAGATTCAAGCGATTCTCCTGCCTCAGCCTCCTGAGTAGCTGGGAATATAGGTGCATGCTACTGTGCCCAGCTAATTTTTGTATTTTTAGTAGAGACGGGGTTTCACCATCTTGGCCAGGCTGGTCTGGAACTCCTGACCTTGTGGTCCACCCGCCTCGCCCTCCCAAAGTGCTGGGATTACAGGCTTGAGCCACTGTGCCCGGCCTTTGCTTTTATTTTTAGACTTCAGTGAAATTGGTGGCTTGCCCAGAATGGGCAGGGATCAGATCCTGCCTTCACCACTGTGGTTGTTCATGCTCAGATCTGGTTCTGGCCTTGTCTTTAAGGAAGCAGTATTACCTTAGGCAAGTCATTGTCCTCCCTTAACACAGCTGCCTTCTCTAAAAAATGAAAGGATTAGACTGGGATTTTAAAAGTCCTTCCCTTGTTAAATAGCTTAGGCTCTATCATGCTGCAGTGATGTATGACCCCCAAGCCTCTTTGGCTTTCACAAACAAAGGTTTATTTGCTGCCCACCTGGCAGGTCCACTGTGGGTTGTCTGAGGCTCTGCTCCCAGCCGTCTTTGCCCAGGGCTCAGGCTCACTGAGCAACCTGCCCTCCCTGCTCACTGCAGGTCTCAGAGCAAAGGGAAGCAGAGGCAGAGAACCGGTCACTGGCTCTGGACACTTTTGCTTGGGAGCAACAATTACTTCCCACTTCTGTTCTCATTTCATTGGCCCCAAAGCTAGTCCCAGGAGTAACGAGGTAGGTGGGCATGACCCTGTTGGGAAGGCAGCAGACATCTGGAACCGTGGCAAGGGCCCTGCTCTGTCTTCACCATCCTGTGACTTACGCTGAGCGTGTTGCATTCTGGGGTGGTAGTATGACCAAAATCAGATCTCAAGGCTTTAACCATTTTACATGGCTGTCTCCTGTTTGGGGCACATCTGTTGAACTGGGCCTGGAATGAAGATTTCACTTGTGGGGGTGAGGGAAATATTTTAAAAGCAACACGTACCCGGCCTCTGAGTTCCTGGTGCCTTATTTGTAGTTCTGTGCAGAATACCACACAAACCTGCTCACTCTGAGAAGAATGAACAGAACTGCAAGTAAAACACAGTTGCAGACATGCTGAGATAAATTCCTCATACATGAATTTAAAAGAGAGCATAAAGATTTTAGCAATTAGGCTGGGCGCAGTGGCTCACGCCTGTAATCCCAGCACTTTTGGAGGCCGAGGCGGGCGGATCATGAGGTCAGGAGATCAAGACCATCCTGGCTAATAAGGTGAAACCCCCTGTCTACTAAAAATACAAAAAATTAGCCAGGCGTGTGGTGGGCGCCTGTAGTCCCAGCGGCTCTGGAGGCTGAGGCGGGAGAATGGCGTGAACCCAGGAGGCGGAGCTTGCAGTGAGCTGAGATCGTGCCACTGTACTCCAGCCTGGGCGACAGAGCGAGACTCCGTCTCAAAAAAATAAAAAATGATTTTAGCAATTCATCTCTAAATGTTGAAGATATTGTTATGGGGTATAATTTGGAAGGAGTCCTTTGACACTGCTGTCAATAGTACTGAAGACTCTGTTGATTTGACCCAATAGGGCATTTTTTCCAACTTAATTTTTCAAACTCCTAGGGGAGGAAGTAACTTGGAAAAGTCACTTATTTTCTTACATTCGGATGGGGAGATTCCAGATAGATGAGGCCCCCAGAGACTAGGTCATAGTATGTTCGTTCCCAGTAGTCATGTGTAATAACACTTATTATTAGGACACCTTTTTAATTTTACCCCGAGAAATCTGTATTTAATAAAAAGTTAATCTTTAAAAACAAAATTTAAAAATATAAAAGTTTACCTTTATTCGAGAAGCATAATTATGTTCACTAGTTCTTAGAGGAAGAGCAGAATCCTAACCTAAAACCGTTCATTGGGCCTCAGGAGCCAGATGGACTATTTCCAGGTCTCTGAATATGAAAAATATTACAAAGTTTTCCTTGTGAGCTTGGATTTTCAAAGAGGATCTCTTTGGAAAGTTGGCAAATACTTACTTTCCTGGCATGAAAATTGTTTTTTTTTTTTTTGTTTTTTTTCCCTTTTCCTCTCCACCCAAAACTATGACAGGGTGGAGTATACTTCCATGAAATTGCATGTTTCCAAAATAGAATTCACTGTTATATTTTACTACTGTTATAATTGAATCACTAATGAGAAATAAGCAAAGAGCAGGCATTCTAGAAATAGAATTTCAACTCCTGTTGTCAAATTTAGTCACCATGTTTGATAGAATTATCATATTTTATAAAACTGCCTTTTGTGCAAAATTGTACCAGCCAAACAATTTCCAAAGTGGTTTGAATTTCATTCTCATTTCTGCAGTCTTACATAGTAATACCCACAATCTCGTGGTAATAGCACTGTATCATTGCTGCTGTTTAGATTCTCTCCTAGTTTGGATGGCTTCCAGGAGAGAGCCCTGCTTTCCTCAGCTCCTCATTTTTATATTCCAGCAAAATCCTACATCCAACCTACATGATTAGAAACGTTCCTGGTGTTCCTTGCTAGTGGATTATGAGTCACTGTTTCCTAGGATAGAATGGATCTGTAACAGAACTTGCTGACAAATGATAGAAGTGATAGCTGTAGATGAAAGTTGGAAGCAGCAGATTTTTAAAAACTAGAGCTATTGTTTTGGTGGCAGATTAATTGGTTACTGGTCTACTTCCAAAGGTATTTAATAAATTATCTTAGCTGATGATTTTCACCTCCAAGGTGACAGGTAACAAAGCTCTACCTCTAGCAGATAATGCCAGGATAATACCTTTTCAGACGTTTTACTCCTTGGTTCTTAATCACTGAACCCTTAGATAGTACACTAGAAAAAAACATGGTCACAGTGGTCAAAAAGATATATGCATCCTTGTAAGGCAGAGACTGTTTTAGCACTCTCCAAGATACTCCTCAGCATCTAGCAGACTTACGCCCATAGAAAGTGCATGATAGCTATGGGTTAAAATATCTGTTTGGCTTCCTGGTTTGGAGAGCAGCAAATAAGTCAAAACCACTCCAGAAAGATGAGAAGGTATGAGTGGCATGAGGATGAGATTCAAACATTTTATAATTAGTAGGAATTGGTGAAATTTACCATTCTTTCCTACCTTGAGATTTTGCTTTTTGTTTTGCTTTGTGATTTTTTTCTAGCCCATAATTAGGTTTGACTAAAAAGGATTTTTAAGAAAGTCCCAGTGTTTGCCCTTCTGATTTGAGTATAGGTTTTTCCCACCAAAGAGTGGCGTGGTTGTCTTTATTCTGTTCAGTACACCCAAGAGGAGAGAAGTGTGGGACTCTACTGGAGTGTGCACAGAGCCCAGTTCCTTCCCTCAAACAGGCATTGGATTGACTTATGTCTAATGATACCTACGACATCATCATGGGAGAGCCAGCAGTAATTAGCTCTCAGTGCCGATTGCCTCTCTCCAGGAAAGCTGGGCTTTGGTTCACTTCTGGGTTCCCTTGATTGAGATGCCAAAGTGAAGTTAAAATACAGTTATAGTTACCAGGAGCAAAAGTGTTGTTAGCATTTACCAGGAATTAATGCTAGAAAAGTGTGATTGTTGTAGTTGTGTCTATGTGTTGAGAGTATGGTCAAAGGAAGTGGAGTCCTAGGAAATAAACGTCTTGAGTGAGAAGTTTTCTAAATGTTTTAGGTAATTCTAAGAGTGCTGTTTTATTGGTAGGGAAACAGCACACTGTGTTAGCTCCTGAGGGCATTTGTCTAGTCTGAGACTTGATGTGTTTGGGCATGATTCTGTCCATCTGTACTGTGCTGGTTTGAGAATTTACTTCAGTTTGGAAAGTTGCATCAGATTAGATTTTTCTGATTCACAGATGTGTAAGGTCAAAACTGTTTATCATTTTTTAGTGGAATTACAAATTATGTGGCCTCTTTGTGATCTGCCTTACCTAACTTTTGAGTTTGAAAGGTGATGTGTTTCTAGAATGCACTCAGGAACGCACACTGTTGAATGTAACTTTGGCAGTTGTGTTGTCGTGGATCTCCAGGTGTGCAAAAGCATTTTCATTCTTGGACTCTGTTATGAAGACCTGGTCCTTATCAGTAGTTTATCCTGCTGGCCTGCAAATAAGTGATGTGATGAGAATCCTCTCAAGCTCAGAATGAACAGGATGTGGCACCTGCTACATCAAACAAAGATAAACACAGGCAGAGGTCACTCTCCATCTTTTATAGAAATGGCCTTTATCAGCATCACGGGCATATCCTGCTGTGTACACAAGGTTTTACATCTAGAGGCATCTATGTTGTGGGAATATATTCCAAGTATGTGTTTTTAAGGTTGTTTGTTCCTCTATTCCCATGAACAGATATCAGTATTATCTGCAAGTCAAAAAAGATGTGCTTGAAGGGCGATTACGATGTACATTGGACCAGGTGATTCGGCTAGCTGGCCTAGCTGTGCAAGGTAAGACATAGTTATGAGCAGCATGTGAAATTCCATTTTCTGTTTGATCATGGTGTTACCGTCCTCTCAGAGTGAGAAGTTAGATTTACTTAAATGATCCCTTAGTAATGCTCCCTTTTTATTTCAAGTTATCTTACGTGAAAAATGCAAAGTTAGTGATTTTTGGTGGCCGGGTGGTAGATTTCTCAAAGCTGTTTGCAAACTGCTCATGCTTGTGTAATTACAGTTTTATTTGAGGAAATAGCAGCTTTTATTCTGCCTTTAATTAAGGCTACATTTCAGGGTTTGTGGAGCATTTTCTCAGAATTATTCCAAGGCACAATGTGGTCATATTCTGTGGCTTGATGCTGCAAAGGTGTTACTATCACAACTTCTTGGAGTGTGATAGCTTTAAGCATTATGGTATAATGTATTCTAATGCCGTTAAAAAGATAAATTTAAAATCCATGGTTGTAACATGAAACAACAAATGTATACTGGACTGAGTTTATCTTTCAACCCATCCCATATAGGTTTATATTACATAGCTCTCTTTTGCCTTTTCTAAATTGTTATGTGTGGAACTTTATATGTGTATTTTATATATTATGGTTTATTGAGTGGTGGCTTAACCACCTTCGGTCATATTGAAAGCAAGATAGGCTGGTGTGGTGGCTCACGCCTGTAATCCCAGCACTTTGGGAGGTTGAGGTGGGCGAATCACTGGAGGTCAGGAGTTCGAGACCAGCCTGGCCAACATGGTAACACCTTGTCTCTAATAAAAATACAAAAATTAGCCAAGCATGGTGATACACGCCTGTAATCCCAGCTACTCAGGAGACTGGAGCACGAGAATCGCTTGAACCTGGGAGGTGGAGGTTACAGTGAGCTGAGATCACACCGCCACACTCCAGCCTAGGTGACAAAGCTAGACTCTGTCTCAAAAAGTAAAAATTAAAAAAAATTTTTTTTTAAAAAGCAAGAAGATGGTAATATAGTTTTTGAAAAGAAACTTTTCCTTTTAGTCATTTTCTTGAGAACCAGGTTCTCTGCAAGTGTGAGCCAGCCAGCAGCTGGGTCCTTGCTGCATGGACTGTTGTTTTAGAAGGTGTGAACTGACTTCCCATCCCAGACATTGGACTGAATTGAATCATCTCAGATCTAAATGTCTGAAGAGGCAACCCTTCTCCTGACCTCTTTCATTCTGAAGTATTAACAACTTAACGATTTCTGTTAGAAGTACAATTTCTATACCGTTAGCTTCTGTTGTAATTCTGTGGATGGAAACAGGCAAAATCTGATGTATCACCTTGGTCTGCTTAAAGACTGGAGGGGAAGAAACAATGGCCAGTTATGATAGAGAAATCAGAGGTAGCATTGTTGAAATAATGGGGAAGATCAATATGTCCCTCATTGTCAAATTGGGTCTTTTTCCTTTTAAAACACTTCGTTGGGCCAGGTGTGGTGGCTCATGCCTGTAATCCCAGCACTTTAGGAGGCCAAGGCGAGAGGATTACTTGAAACCAGGAGTTTGAAACCACCCTAGGCAGCAAAACGAGACCATGTCTCTACGAAAAATGTAAAAATAAAAAATTAGCCCAGCATGGTGGTGTGCATCTGTAGTCCCAGCTACTCAGGAGGCTGAGGTGGGAGGATCGCCTGAGTCCAGGAGCTTGAGGCTGCAGAGGGCTATGATCAGTTCACTGCACCCCAGCCCGGATGACAAAGCAAGACCCTGTCTCTAAAACATACATACATACATACATACATACATACATACATACATAAATAGCTTTGTTTGTTTACTGCATGTACTCTTTCCTCTCACTACTTAGTCATTAGGCTTATTATGGGCATCCTGGATACTGGAGGATCCGTGAGGAATTTGGTAAACTTCCTCTAGATTCCCTTTTCATTGGGTCCTTGAAGCTAGCTGTTCAGTCTGATGAAAGGTCCTCTAATCCTTTGCAAATAACTTTTTTTTGAGAATGCTTATTGGGTTTTTAGAAAGATACATCAACAGAAATAGAAGTTGTGGTGGAATGTGATAACATTTTTGCTATTCTTGAATGCTGCACCTAATTGGTAATTTGTTACATGCTGAGTTTGTAGGTTGATGTTTATTTTTTACCTTCTCAGCAACTTCTCAGCATTGGTGCATGGTGTGTGTATCCTCTCATCCTATATCTCTTGTTACCTTAAAGATACCTGGATCCATTTCTATCTGATGCTAAATATTTTACATGAAATTAAAATTTCATGCAGGTTTAGTTCTTAGAAGAGCAAGCAAGATAAGAAGACATTTATATATTTCATTTTGCATGTGCTCAAACTGTACCATGGTAACATGAAAACAGGGAAAACAATTTTTGTCATCTTGTAACATGTGAAGTTATTTAGGAGGTAGAAAGATATTTGAGGTTGCTTGCCAAGGGTGTTTTACAGTGGGAATTTCCAGCTGCATATATATGAAAAGATACAGATGGGTTCTTTAGTGCTCCAGATTAACCTTGAGTTAAAAAAGTCCCCTTGGCAGATATTCTTTTTTTTTTTGAGATGGAGTCTCGCTCTGTCGCCCAGGCTGGAGTGCAGTGGCCGGATCTCAGCTCACTGCAAGCTCTGCCTCCTGGGTTCACGCCATTCTCCTGCCTCAGCCTCCCGAGTAGCTGGAAATACAGGTGCCTGCCACCTCGCCCGGCTAGTTTTTTGTGTTTTTTAGTAGAGACGGGGTTTCACCATTTTAGCTAGGATGGTCTCGATCTCCTGACCTCATGATCCACCCGTCTCGGCCTCCCAAAGTGCTGGGATTACAGGCTTGAGCCACTGCGCCCGGCCCAATGTTCTTAAGATGCAAATTGATGCATATTTAACAAACAGATAAATATAGGTTTGTTTAAATTTTTTTAAGTGGCCTTTAGGAATTGTTTTCAAATTTCTTCATTATTTCTAAAAAATCATGTAGTGATGCTTACATGCTGATATTTACCATACTGTTAGATAAAAGTAACTACGTCAAACATACCTTGGCACTATTTTTATTTAATAATAGTGAGAAATAGGATGAAATGTGAAGAATAATGTGATGAGTTTGCCCTATTTTATGCCATCTTTAATTTCTTATAATAAATACTGCCCTTCTACCTTCTTTTCTTCTCAGCTGATTTTGGAGACTATAATCAGTTTGATTCTCAAGATTTCCTCAGAGAGTATGTGCTATTTCCTATGGTAAGTATAATTTCATTTTTCTTAATTGTCTACCTTCTTTGGACATTTAGTTCTTTCCTTTGAAAATTTCAGGATTTTACATACGCATATTCCCTGGGGAAAAAGTCGATGCGTTTATAAAGTAGGGGCAAGTTTTTTAAAACACACTGAGAAGGTAAAAATGCCTCCTTCTGCCTCAAGACACTTCCCTAATTTCTTTTTCAGGTAGTTTCTTATTAGTATGTAAAAATGCTACTGATTTTTCTATGCTGATTTTGTAACCTGAAACTGTACTAAATTTGTTTCTCAGTTCTATCAGTTTTTTTGTGGAATATTTAGGATTTTCTACATATAAGATCATGTCATCATCAAGCATAATTTTGCTTCTTCCTTTCTTATTTGGCTGTTTTTTATTTCTCTTGCCCAATTGCTCTGGCTAGGACTTCCAGTACTATGTTTAATACAAGTAGTGAGAGTTGACAGAAAACAATCCCATTTACAATGATATTAAAAAACCAAAAACCAAAAACCTAGGAGTAAATTTAACTGAGAAGGTGAAAATTCTGTATGCTGGAAACTATAAAACATTGGTGAAAGAAATTTAAGATGACACAAATGGCATGGATTGGAAGAATCAATATTGTTAAAATGTCTGCCAAAAGTAATCTACAAATTAATGCAATCCCTATCAAAATTCCAACATCATTCTTCATGGAAATAGAAGACAATCCTAAAATTCATATGGAATCACCAGAGACCCCGATTAGCCCAACTAATTTTGAGCAAAAGAAGTAAGCAGGAGATACCACACTACCTTATTTCAAACTATATTTCAAAGCTGTAGTAATTAAAACAATGTGAGACTAGCAAAAAAATAGACATAATGACCAATGGAACAGGATAGAATGCCCAGAAGTAAATCACACACATCTATAACCAATAGATTTTTCAACAGAAGGGCTGAGAACACACTGGTGAAAGGGCAGTATCTTCAGCAACTGGTGCTGGGAAAACTGGCCATCTACATGCAGAGGATTGAATTTGGATCCTTATCTCACCCTTTGTACAAAAATCAATTCAAAATGTATTAAAGACTTAAATGTGGCCAGGCACAGTGGCTCACGCCCATAATCTCAGCACTTTGGGAGGCCTAGGCGGCCAGATCACAAGGTTGAGAGATGGATGCCATCCTGGCCAACATGGTGGAACCCCGTCTCTACTAAAAATACAAAAATTAGCTGTGCATGGTGGCGCACGCCTCTAGTCGCAGCTACTCAGGAGGCTGAGGCAGGAGAATCGCTGGAACCCAGGAGGCGGAGGTTGCAGTGAGCTGAGATTGTGCCACTGCACTCCAGCCTGGTGACAAAGCAAGACTTTATCTAACAAAAAAAAAAGAAAAAGACTTAAATGCAAGACGTGAAATTATAAAACACTAGAAGAAAACATGGGGGAAAAGCTACGTGACATTGGTCTGGTCAGTGATTTCTTGCATATGACCCCCAAAACATAGGCAACAAAAGTAAAAACAGATAAATGAGATTGCATCAAACTAAAAAGCTTCTGTACAGCAAAGGAAACAACAGAGATAAAGAGACAACCCCCATACTGAAAGAAAATATTTGCAAAATTATACATCAGATAAGGGCTCAAACTATATAAGGAACTCAAACTACTCAACAAGGAAACAAATAGCCCTATTAAAAAATGGTCAAGGGACCTGAATAGACATTTCTCAAAGGAAATATACAGAAGGCTGACAGACACGTGAAAAATGCCCAGTATCACTAATCATCAGGGAAATGCAAATTAAAACCACAATGAAATACAACCTCACATCTGTTAGATTGGCTGTTATCAAAAAGATGGACAATAACAAGTGTTACTGGGCATGAGGAGTAAAGTTACTGAGCATGAGGAGTAAAGTCTTACTGAGCATGAGGAGTATTGAGCATGAAGGGTAAAAGATAACAAGTGTTACTGAACATGAGGAGTAAAAGAGGTATAACTTCCAGCCATTTTGCAAAGCAGTTTAGAGGTTCCTTGAAAAATTAAAAATAGAACTACCATATAATCCAGCAGTCTCACTTCTGGGTATATATCTAAAGAAAATGAAATGGTATGTCAAAGAGATGTCTACACTCCCATGATCATTGCCACATTATTCGTAATAGCCAAGATATGGAAACAACCTAAGTTCTCACCAGCAGATCAGTGGGTAAAAATGTGGTGTATACACACAATGGAATACTATTTGGCCTTAGAACAGAATTTTGTCATTTGCCATAAGATGGATGAGTGTAGAGTACATTATGCTAAGTGAAAAAACCAGGCACAGAAAGACAAATACTGCCCAATCTCACTTGTATGTGGAATCAAAAAAAGTTGAACTCATAGATGTAGAGAGTGGAATGGTGGTTACCAAAGCTGAGTGTTGGGTGGAAGGAGGAAATGTTGATCAAAGGGTACAAAGTTAGGAATAAGTTCTGGTGATGTATTGCACAGCAAGGTGACTATTGTTGATAATAATGTGTATTTCAAAATTGCTAAAAGAGTAGGTTTTAAAGGTTCTCACCACAAAGAAATGATAATTATAAGAGATGATGGATATGTTAATTAGACTAACTTGCCTATTCCACAATATATAAATGAGTCACAACATCACATTGTACTGTAAATAGATGCAATTATTATTTGTCAATAGAATTAAAGTTTTGTTTTGTTTTAACAAAAAAGACACTTCCCTGCTTTGCTTCTCTCTCTCCCTCATTTACTGTCTACCCTCTGGCATGCTGGCTCTTTTTTTTGTCTGAACGTACTGAGCTTCTGCTCACCCCAGAGCCTTTGTATGTGGGTTTCCTCTGCCTGGAATGCCCTGCTCCAGATCTTTATGACATTCAGGTCTCAATTCAAATATTACCTCCCAGAGAGCTCTTTCTTTCCTTGACCACCTGTGTCATACACCCTCACCATCCTTCCTGTTAAATCAATTTTCGTATGTGTACTTCTGTATCTGACATTGTTCATTCTTATGTATGTACATAGGTATGTATTTATTATTGTCAGCTAGATGGTCAGTTCTATGGTCGTTAAACAGGGACCCTGTCTTGTTCACTGTCATCTGGCACACAGCCTGCACTCATAAAAATTTTAGAATGAGACTGGGTGCAGTGGGTCACGCCTGTAATCCCAGCACTTTGGGAGGCCAAGGCAGGTGGATCATGAGGTCAGGAGATCAAGACCATCCTGGCTAACACGGTGAAACCCTGTCTCTACTAAAATCAAAAAAAAAAAGAAATTAGCTGGGTGTGGTGGCATGCACCTGTAGTCCCAACTACTCAGGAGGCTGAGGCAGGAGAATCCCTTGAACCCGGGAGGTGGAGGTTGCAGTGAGCGAAGATCACACCACTGCATTCCAGCCTGGGTGACAGAACAAGACTCCGACGCAAAAAATAAAAAATAAAATAAAATAAAATGAATCAATAGAGTAAAATGCCCATTCCTGGGTTGAAGTAAAGGTAGACTAGATTTTAACCCCTGGGGAATTTTTGTTGGTTGGTTGGTTGGTAGCTTCAGAGTAAAAGAGAAGAGTGTTAATGAGGAGGGATTAAAAAATTTTGAGCTGAGTGTGGTGGCTCATGCCCGTAATCCCAGCACTTTGGGAGGCCGAGGCAGGCGTATCACGAGGTCAGGAGATCAAGACCATCTTGGCTAACACAGTGAAACCCCGTCTCTACTAAAAATACAAAAAATATTAGTCAGGCGTGGTGGCGGGTACCTGTAGTCCCAGCTAATGGGGAGGCCGAGGGAGGAGAATGGCGTGAACCTGGGAGGCGGCGGAGCTTGCAGTGAGCTGAGATCATGCCACTGCACTCCAGCCTGGGCGACAGAGCAAGACTCCGTCTCAGAAAAAAAAAAAAAAAAAAAAAATTGAAAGCCATTTTAGGGAACAGCTATAACCAATCAACATTCTGGCTCTGGTTTCAGAAATCATGATTATTCACTACTTATTTTTTTGGTCAACTCTTTCACCCCAAGCACTGACCTGGGTGACTAACACCCAGGGAATGAAATTATATAAGAAATGGTGCTTGTTTTCAAGGAGACTACAGTGTGGTTGGTTAAATAGGAAGTTTGCAAAATCAGAATAAAGAGCCAAGTGTGATAAAGTGTGTGATAAATTTTATGTGGGAAGAGGTCACATGCCCTTGGGGGATTAGGGAAGGCTGAAAGACCAATGGCGTGTGAGCTATTAGGCAAAGAGGTAGGGAGCAAGGAATGATTTAGACAGAGAAGGAGCAGAGGCAGTGTGGCCTGGGTGTTCAGAAAGCATCCACTGGCTGGTTTGACTGTAGCTACTGGAGGGGAGTTGTGGCAGATGAGACTGGAAACTTCTGAGGAGTCAGAATGCATGGACACCTTTGAGTTCTGCAGACCCCACACTTTGAGAACTGCTGGATTTGAGCTGGTCAGCTGGGAATCTGTTTTAGTGTTCTGGGCAAAGGATATAATTTAGGTGTTAGTGAAAGAAAAACAAGAAAGCAAAGCAAGGGATATTTTGAAGTAAAACAGGCAAAATCTGGCAACTTATCAGTGATGGCATATGGGAGAAATTGGAGTGTCTGGTGACAAAGGTTTTAGGTTTTGAGAGACTAGGATAGGTAAGTCTGGAATTATTCATATTAGTGCATGAGGTCAATCTAAATCGGTC
>NW_012121932.1:1592922-1596235 GCF_000951035.1 Colobus angolensis palliatus | reverse complement strand
AGTCTCACTCTGTCACCCAGGCTGGAGTGCAGTGGCGCAGTCTCAGGTCACTGCAACCTCTGCCTCTCGGATTCAAGCAATTCTCCTGCCTCAGCCTCCTAAGTCCCTCCTGTGACAACAGGCATGTGCTACCACGCTTAGCTAATTTTTGTATTTTTAGTAGAGATGGGGTTTCGCCATGTTGGCTAGGCTGGTCTTGAACTCCTGGCCTCATGTGATCCACGCCCCTTGGCCTCCCAAAGTGCTGGGATTACAGGCTGAGTCACTGCAACGGCCTTGGCTACATTTTTAGTGCACCGTAGCTGCATATGTCTAGAGGCTACTGTATTGGAAAGCTCAGATATGGAACATGTTCGTCATCCCAAAAAGTCCTGTTGGGCACTGAAGGTGATGTGGCAGAAGCCTTGTCTGAGTTGTGAATATTCCTAGACTTTAGTTATCAGCTGTCCACTTTTAGCCCCTACCCCTGCCCCATTGTATCGTGGGTGCACTGTGGCCTGTGGCTGGCAATTTCATGGCACCTTTGCTGAGCAGTGCTGTGACCCTATCCTAGCTGTGCCCCTTATTGGCTGCATGACTTTGGGTAAGTTATTTAACCTTTCCAAGCCTCAGTTTTCTCATCTAAAAATGAGAATAACAAATCTAATTTCGTTGTGAGCATTAAAGGACATAATATATGTGAAATACCTAATATGAAATACATAATACAAGTTGCCACGTGGTAAATTCTCAGTAACTGTTTATTTAGTTGTCATATTATTATTGTTATTAGCACTATTATTCTGTCTCTTTGTCTTGCAAATATAAGGCCGTTGAAGGGTGTGCTTTCCAGGTAACATCACTCTATGCTTTTTTTTTTTTTTTGATTTTGTTATGTAAGCAGACAGAGCACAGGCAGAAGGTACAGTGTTAATCAGCTCTGTGTAATTAAACTTTCGTTTGACAATATGAAATTTACATGTTGCATAGTGAGTTCAGTTCAAGAAGCATGTATTGGTCACTTACTATATATTTAGCCCTTATAAGCTGTCATTGCACAGAAGCCCTATGATAGGCCCCTTAAGTGATATGAAGAAGAATTGCTGCCGTTGAGGAGCCTATACTCTCATAGAGGGTGGGAGACAAGGATCAAGGATAAGACGAGTATACACATAGCCATGTAAGAAATGCAGTGGGCAGAATACGAGAAGAGACACGCACAAGGGGAAGAGGTAGGTCAAAAGGCGAAAATGCTTTCGTCCAGCTGGGGAGAGAGGAGAGCCCTATTGAGGGAAGTGGTAGCTGAGACAGGACCTAAGGATGATGTAGCATTTCACACTGCATGATGTGACGGGATGGTTCTCCCAGGGAGGATGAGCATGTAAAAGCCCATCCCTTCCGAATGGAAATGTAAAAAAAGCAGTGTGTGTTAGAAGAGGTGTTGGCCTGGGACTTGACCTCTTGGGCAAGGAGGTCTGGAAGGGGAAGCTGAATCACATTGAAGAATGGTCTGCATGCCAGGCCCAGCTGTTGCCCTTGCTGAGTAGGCCGGGGGTAGTCTTAGAAGGGTGTAAACTTTCTGCTTGGTTCCACTGGAACTTTCAAAGAGAATGCATTCCTTTGGTGGGGGAGGGAAGATAGGATGAATGGCTGTGTTTGATCTTATAATGTAACCGAATTTCTTAAATGGCATTTCTTCAGTAGAGAAAAGAACAAAGTCAAGTACACAGGGCGCTCCACAGGTGTGTGGCTGTGTACAGGCATGCGCTCTGCCATTTTTCATTCCCACAGGGCCACGCTCACACTCTCCCTGGCAGGGCACATACCTCAGGGAGGCCCCAGGTGCAGATGGAGGCGGTTAAGTTGAGAACAATAGCAGAAGGGGTACCTCTGGGCTTCTTCTTTTTTAAAAGTAGGAAACAGAGATTTAATGGAACAGTTTTTGATCTTCACTTTATTCTGTTGCCACATGACCTTCGTTAGCTTTTCTTTTTTTTTTTTTTTGAGACGGAGTCTCGCTCTGTCGCCGGGACTGGAGTGCAGTGACCGGATCTCAGCTCACTGCAAGCTCCACCTCCCGGGTTTACGCCATTCTCCTGCCTCAGCCTCCCGAGTAGCTGGGATTACAGATGGGCGCCACCATGCCCAGCTAATTTTTTGTATTTTTAGTAGAGATGGGGTTTCACCATGTTGGCCAGGCTGGTCTTGAATTCCTAACCTCAGGTGATCCACCCGCCTCGGCCTCCCAGAGTGCTGGGATTACCGGCATGAGCCACTGTGTCCAGCCTCCATTCTTACTTTATTTCCCTCCAAGTAAACAGTGGTATTATTTGGTGTGCCTGCTGTTTTCATACCTTGTTAATTCTACTCATTAAATGAAACTCCAAAGAGATTAACATATTACTTAGCAGAGAAGTTCTTCATAGGGCTTAATGTCAGTATGCTTGAGTCAACATTTCTAATGTCTCAGAAGCTCATCCCAAAAGTCAGGGTGTTTCCCAATGTGCTTGGTGGGAGGAAAGTGAGGCTCAAACTTAGAATTTTAGAGTGTGTACATTTTTGCGTCAAATGGGGTAGTTGGTAATGGAGGGTTGATAATTTCCCACGTTTTATTCACCTTACTCTCATTAAAGGCCTTTATTACATTGCCTTTAGGAAGCAACCTCAGAATTTTCAGAGGTGATTACCGGCATGATATTTATGAGTTTGTAGATGGTAAAATGCTCTGACAGGTTAAAGTGCTATGAAGTAGTAAAGGAGTTATTTTGTACATCATACCTCTTTCAGAATAAGACTGTGTTTCCACTAAACACTAGGCAAATCAGATACGTGAACAGCATAGACTTCATAATCTTGTCATTGGACAGACAAATGTTGACATTGTTATTCTTGGATCTAAAATGGCTCTTTTCAGGGTGGTAGCCGCTAACCATGTGTGGATATTTACATTCAAATTTAAAGTAATGCAAGTTAAATTAAATTAAAAATTTAGTTGCTTGATTGCATTGGCTACAGTTTTTTTTTTTTTTTGAGACAGTCTCACTCTGTCACCCAGGCTGGAGTGCAGTGGCGCAGTCTCAGGTCACTGCAACCTCTGCCTCCCCCGGTTCAAGCATTCTCCTGCCTCAGCCTCCCAAGTAGCGGGGATTACAGGTGCATGCTACCATACCTGGCTAATTTTTGTATTTTTACTAGAGACGGCATTTCATCATATTGGTCAGGCTGGTCTTGAACTCCTGACCTCAGGTAATCTGCCCACCTTGGCCTCCCAAAGTGCTGGGATTACAGGCATGAGCCATCACACCCAGCCCAAAGAAATTTTTTAAAAGAAAGA
>NW_012121932.1:1569140-1586702 GCF_000951035.1 Colobus angolensis palliatus | reverse complement strand
GGCTCATGCACCACCACACCCAGCTAATTTTTGTATTTTTAGTGGAAACGGGGTTTCGCCATGTGGTCCAGGCTGATCTCGAATGCCTGACCTCAAGTGATCCACCTGCCTCAGCCTCCCAAGTAGCTGGGACCAAGACGCATGCCACCACGCCTGACTAATCTTTCTATTATTAGTGGAAACGGGGTTTCGCCATGTGGTCCAGGCTGATCTCGAATGCCTGACCTCACGTGATCCGCCCGTCTCGGCCTCCCAAAGTGCTGGGATTACAGGCTTGAGCCACCGCGCCCGGCTAGCTTTTCAAAATTAATGGGGTTTTTACTCAATACCTAGATGCACACACATAGCTAACTTTCTAAGTCTTGTGGTATCCTTGTTACTCCACAAGATGAAACTAAAAATGTTGAACTTATTTCTTATCATGAACTTGAGTCATTTCAATGGATGGCTAAACGGGAAACCGCAAATTAATCAGTTACGTGAAAAGTAAGAGCTGCCATAATTCCTTGTCTGCTCTGAAGTTTCTCATGAACTCTAGAATTAGCAGGACATGCAGAGCTATGGAATTTTTAGCATATAATGATGCCCTTGCTTTCCAGTTTTAAAATATATTGATTTTTCGAATTTTAATGATTTGAGATGGGATGTTTTTCACAGTTTTGAGGTGTACATTTTTAGGGGTAGTGTTGTCATCCATGAAAAGTTAAATTGGAGATGAAATCTTTATATAAATGGTATTTTAGAATCAAGGGAATGGGGCATTTGGTATGATTTCTGCCAAAATATCAGTACCTACCTCCCTTCCTAGTAGGATGAGCTTCAGGTACCCACATCAGGGTGTAGCTCAGACTTCCTTCTGACATCCCCTCTGAAGCTCGCAGGAAAACGGTGCCCATCTGTGTCTCTCTTGGTGCTTACTAGCCTGGAATATGTGGGATCTGCTGCCCAGGAAAGCTAGAAGCAGCTGGCTTGGGACTTGAGCCCCAGGCCACCACAGGCATGAGACAAACTCTAGAATCTCTACCTCTATCAACTTCTCGAGAATGAATTGCTGCCGGGCGCAGTGGCTCAAGCCTGTAATCCCAGCACTTTGGGAGGCCGAGACGGGCGGATCACGAGGTCAGGATGATCGAGACCATCCTGGCTAACACGGTGAAACCCCGTCTCTACTAAAAATACAAAAACTAGCCGGGCGAGGTGGCGGGCGCCTGTAGTCCCAGCTACTCCGGAGGCTGAGGCAGGAGAATGGCGTAAACCCGGGAGGCGGAGCTTGTAGTGAGCTGAGATCGGGCCACTGCACTCCAGTCCGGGCGACAGAGCGAGACTCCGCCTCAAAAAAAAAAAAAAAAAAAGAATGAATTGCTTTGGTCTGCTCATTTTGGATTATTCCTCTTGATTCCATCTCACCATCCTAAGCAGTGCTTCCCTGGCCAGTGTTTAGCAAGCCCATTTCCATGACGTCAATCCTCCCACCGTGGTGTTTCGGAAGGGGAGTTGGGAAAAGATGTGTGTAATCGGTTCTTCTGAGCCCACAGTAGTCAGCACATCACGGGTTTCAGGGACCTGGGGTTCAGCTGACTAGTGAGCTACACACCTGTTGCCTTACAGAGCTCTCTGGAGATGTTTTAGCTATCATGGCTTCCTCTGCCCCCATGACCATCAAGTAACATCAGAATGAGCCTACTCTGCCTTCAGTGGTTTTGAATTCATTTCCTGGTATACAGAAAGGCCTGGCACAGTCCCTTTCTAGGCTCAACTTTTGAAGGGATGATGGCTTAGGGACTCATTGGCCTATACCCCAAGCATTAGAAATATGTAAGCACATGCAAAGCATTTTTTATAAATGTACATCTGAGAAGCAGGCGGACAGAGAAGAATGAATGAAAAGAGCTATTCCCCGGCACCACAGAACTTAGAGGGCAACCCAAAATATACCTGGGCAACCCAAAATATACCTGGAAATAACCTGTTATAATGGAGAGCCATGTTATAACAGTAGAAATCATAACTCAGTTCTAAAAATTACAACCTTTAATTCTACAGCAGTAAAGGAGATATTGAGGAAATGTGACTAATCAGGAACATCTGAGGAAGGGAGCTCTTAAGGTTTGCCATCAAAATAGCAAATGCCCACACCCTCGTGTGACCTTAAGCACTTTCTATTCTTATAGGATTTGGCCCTGGAAGAGGCTGTTCTGGAGGAGCTGACCCAGAAGGTAGCCCAAGAACACAAAGCCCACAGGTAAGGCAGGCAGAGGGTAAGGGGCTGCCTGTACAACAGATGTTTACTGCCTGTGGGGCAGGAGGCATCCATCTCCCTATCAGCAACTCTGGGCTTGAGCCAACACACTTGTATTTCTTCCACCACGTGACTCAGCTCTGTACTTCCGTTCTGAAAAGGTGAATGTCGACTTGAAAACTGCTCGGTTCCTTCCTTCCCTCCCTCCGTCCCTCCCTCCCTCCCTCCTTCCCTTCCTCAGAGAATCTGGGAAGCCTGTGCTGAGAGAGTGAAGACCTAAAGTGCTGTGTTGAGTGGTAGGCAGGTGAAGGAAAGAAAAAGAGAGAAAGTTTAATTCAAGGAAGCACCAAGAGTTTGATATCAAGGCCTATGCAGTGATCCTAAGTTCTCCCATCATGGCTTTTTTTTTTTTTTTTTGACATTCTGACTATGTCACCCAGACTAGAGTGCAGTGCTGTGATCTTGGTCCACTGCAACCTCCACCTCCAGGGTTCAAGCAATTCTCATGCCTCAGACTCTCGAGTAGCTGGGATTACAGGCTCATGCACCACCACACCCAGCTAATTTTTGTATTTTTAGTGGAAACGGGGTTTCGCCATGTGATCCAGGCTGATCTCGAATGCCTGACCTCAAGTGATCCACCTGCCTCAGCCTCCCAAAATGCTAGGATTATAGGCATGAGCCATGGCCATTTGACTGCCAAAATATTATCCTCATTGTAAACTTTTTCCTTTTTTTTTTTTTTTTTCCATAATGAACATTTCTCCCAGATGGGAGAAAAATAACTTCTTTTTAAAGTAGGCAACATATTTGAAGGGATGTCTGGAATAATAATTTCATGTTTATAGGGCTGTGGCTCTTAATTAAATACTTTACCTTCCTCTTATTATTCCCTGTTGAGTAAAAGGCTACTGGGAAAGATGTTAATGAATTACTTAGTAATGCACCCTACCCTCTCACAGTTGGGTAATGATTGCTCTTCCCAGAAACTAGAGCTAAACCACAGCTCTGGAATTTGCCATCAGGAGAGTGGGATCTTCCACTGACTGCCCTTAACCATTTCTTCCTTCGATGCTATTTTGATTTTAGTGGAATCCTGCCAGCAGAAGCTGAACTGATGTACATCAATGAAGTGGAACGTTTGGATGGATTTGGACAGGAAATCTTCCCTGTAAAGGTAACGTGCTGTGCCCTGTGCTGGCTTTAACCTTCTCTTACCTGTACTGGCATTTGGAAAATCAGTGTTGATAGCAGTGGACCAGAATGACTTGGCCTTCTTTTTACTATGCAGCATTAGTTGACAAGTCCTGTTTATTATAGATAAACAAATGCTTTTCTTAACCAAGACATTTTGAAGTTTGCCATGGTCCTCAGCAGAATAGTTCAATAAGACAGTCCATCTAATTGAGTACCAAACATCAGCCAATTCGGCACCTTGGAGGTATCAAGGCTGATATTCCAGCCCTATAACAGGACAAGTCAACAGCCAATGTCATGTGAAACATTAATGAAGACTCTAGCCAGTAGTTTTCTTATTTTCTTTTTCTCTTCATTGAGCCAATACAGGGATAATTGTTTGTGAGGTAGAATGAAATGTTTCCTGTATACAATCATGTTTTATTTCTCCAGCTTTATAGGGCCCTCCATTGTGGGTTCCTAGCCCCTTTGGTGTTTTATGGAAACTATGCCTAGGAAACTGCTACAGCACATCACATCCTTTGCAGCACATCTACCTCCTGAAGTGGGTGTGGTTGGGGGGTCATGGAGCATAGTCATTTACAGAGCTGAGCCCATCATCCAAACTCATTTTCTGCTCTCTGCTGACCAACTTTACAAAAAATGGAGATTGATCAGAAACCTAAAGCAACTGGCACATTTCAGCAATTTGGGAGATGCCTGCAATTTCATCACAAACATTTCACTCCAGACTGGCTCCACTGGCTGTTTTATAAGTGTTCAGTTCCCCCTCTGTTGCACGTTTGCAATTTGCCTTAATGAGAACTGCCCATGTGCATCAAGCAGAATCGAGCAGGGTGGCCGCAGCTTTCAGAAAGGGCTAAATGGCTCTTTTTTAGATTTGTTTAATTTTCTTTTGCTTCTCTAATAGCTGCCCTTCATAGGGTTGTAATCCATTTTCCTTGCAATAATGCCTTATGAAGCCATCTGCATCCCACTTACATTTCTGCAGCACATATATAGTCATATTTTGAGTCATTGAAAAATCAGAGTAAACTTTTCTCCACTTCTGGAAAACTGACTTCTCAATCCCTGGAAGTTGGAGGTTTTGTTGCGGCAATTTGCTTGTGTTGTTTTTTAATGTGGACTGCGGAAAACAGGGGCAGTTGAGGATATGTTGAAATCTGCTGTGGTTGGTTCTGATGTGCTTTCTAGTATGTTCTTTCTTTAGTGGGGCCGACAAGGGTTATAATACCTTCCTCTGAGTTGGAAGATAGGCACTTCTGACTCATTGCCAAGCTCAGGTAACTGAGCTGCACTGCCTCTTTTTCCTCTTTCTCCCCACATATCTGTACATATCTAAGGTGACCATCTATAGACCACATGATTCCTGGTGACCCAAGGATGGGGGTGGGAGCAACAGCACCAGTGGGGGTGGTGATGTGGTCAGCTCTGCAATGAGTAGAAAAGCAGACAAGAAAATATGCAGGGAAAGGCTGTGAGTGGGACTGGATTCTCTTTTGATTGGTACAGGTTCTTATTGACAAAATAAAAGCATGTCATGATATATCCTAGGAAAAATACATGAATTTAGCATGGGCTTTTCCACGAGTGGTTCCTCAAAAATTTTCAAGAGTAGCAGAAGACCAGTCAGCTTCCCAACAAGTCTTCCCCTCCTTCCACAGATACAGGTATGAGCACTGCCTGAGTCACTCCTGTATTGTCAGAGCACATAGACATGGCGAAGGGTGCTTCTGGGATGGGTAAGACAGAGTCTGGAGCCTTTATCCATTGCTAGGTTGGATTTAGAGCCCTTAAGTTTTGACCAGTGCAGTGTCCCCAGCATACTGGGTAGAGTGGCTTCCAGAGGCACCCCTGCTGTGCTTTTCCCATTGCCCCATCTTGGTGAATAACTCTTCCCTTATCCGTATCCCTACAGTTCTGGCGGCAAAGTGCCCAGGGAAATCTTTCTGCAGAATTCCCCCTCTCTTTCTAATTCCACTCCTCCTATCTTCTTTTCTCACATATACCTCCTGTTACCTTTTCAACTTCCTGGAATCAGCATTATGGGATGGTTCTCTTTTGTCTTTGCCGGTTCATTGTCTCTCAGCACTCTTTTTGCTTTGTGACCAACAGGGGTTGTACTCTTTCTCTGTCTCTGTTAGAAGACTCTTATTCAAATGTAAGCTTTAGAGGGTGAGTTGAGAAGAGGTCCCTGCCTTCTTTGTGCCTTAAATGGGATCAAGTATTCTAGGGAATGTAGAAGTCCTTCTTTTCCATCTTAGTTCTAGTTGTGCGTGGCCCCACTCTTGCTCCAGAAAGAAGACCTCCCCCATGGGAAAGCAGGATTTCACTTAAGGGACTGACAGTTTGTCCACTAGATGTCTGGTTCCCACTCCGCTCTCAGAACCCTGGCAGCCAGGTGGTGCTTTCCCAGACAGGAGATTGGAAGCACCTGACTGGACCAAGAGGCCAGACTGAAGATAGAATATGACATCTGGGGTTCCCCAAGACAGGGCTCAACAGATCACCCACCAGTGAAGTCCATAAGCCCCTCCTGTGCTTAGAGAGCTCCCAGCCAGCGTTTAGCATCCGATTCTCAAATGCGAACAGACAGTCAAGCATCACTCTACACAGTATCCTTCTAGGAACAACAGAGATCAACATCATAAGAACAGCAGTGGACTGACTGGCAGATGCAGATGTTGTACAGGAAGAACTCCCTGCTCAAAATACTATTCAGTGAGCCTCAGGATATTTTCTTTTTTAATTTTGCCTCCTTGAAGGAATAAAGTACTTATAAAAAGATGCATTTAGAAAACAAAAATGAACTCTGAAATTAAAAATGTGATATCAAAAGTGTACAACTTAATAGACAGGTTAGAAGATAAAACTGAGAAAGTCTCACCAAAAAACAAAGTAATGGTAAGTCGGGGACGGGAGATAAAAGAATTAGAGGACCTGTCCAGAATGTCCAATATTTCAATAATGGGGGTTCTAAAAAGAGTGAACAAGGGAAACAAAAGGTAATTATTCGAGAAAATATCCCTTCACTGAGGAATGGGACGTTCTGCACTGAAAGGGCCAGAGATGATAGCTGCAAAGAGACACATCGAGGGCTTTAAGAGGTGAAAGTTTCAGCCTCTGGGCTGAGGAAGTGGTAGGTCCATGTCTGCTCTTGGCTTCCTTTAAGCAAGCCCTGAAGGGTATTCAACTCTTCAAACTATTACATGTATAATGATTTAAAAAACAAGAACTTTGGTAAGGTTAAAAAATAAAAGACATTAATAGATGTTCATGAAAGAGAAAATCCAAATCCCAATGAATCTGAGAAAATCCAGAGATTCTCTCTCAAAATGGAAATGTGTTGTGACAAATTGAGGAAAAAGGAAAAAAAAAATCTCTCTCTCTATATATATAGTCCACTAGGATGTGTGGTGGGTGAGTTCCTGTAGGACCTGACCCCACCAACACAGCTGTTCACTTTATTGCTATGATGTTGTCTATGATTCATTCTACTCATGGGTGAGGAATGGGATGCGATGCCTACGGGTTTTGTGTATATTGTGGAGTGGCTAAATCAAACCAGTTAACGTATGTATTACCTCACATATTTCTTTGTGGTTAGAACACTTAAAATTTACTCTTTTAGTGATTTCAAGAATACAATACATTGTTGCTGGGCGCAGTGGCTCACACCTGTAATCCCAACACTTTGGGAGGCTGAGGATAGAGGATCACTAGCCTGGGCAGCATAGCAAGACCTGTCTGTAAAAATAAATAAATAAATAAATAATAAATAAATAAATAAATAAATAAATTAGTGGGGCATGGTGGCGCATGCTCGTAGTCCCAACTACTTGGGAGACTAAGGTAGGAGGATTGTCTGAGTCCAGGAGGTCAAGGCTGCAGTGAGCCAAAATCATGCCACTGCACTCCACCCTGGGCAACAGTGAGACCTTGTTTCAAAACAAACAACAACAAAACACCAATATATTGTTACTAACTATGCTGTGGTCACCATGATATATTGAACTTACTCCTCCTGTCTAACAAGGCTTCATTTCCTTTGACCATCTTTTCCCCATTCCTCCCATTCTCCAGCCTCTGGTAACCACCATTATACTATATGCTTCTATGAGTTCAGTTTTTTAGATTCCACATATAAGTGAGAACATGTGTTATTTGTCTTTCTGTACCTGGCTTATTTCATTTAGCATTGTGTTCTCCAATTCCATCTGTATTGTGGCAAATGCCAATTTTGTTCTGTTTAAGGCAGAATGGTACTCCCTTGTACGCATGTACCACGTTTTCTTTATCCATTCATCTGTGGATGGACACTCAGGTTGATTCCATACCTTAGCTGTTGTGACTAATGTTGCCGTGAACATGAGTCATCACAAGTATCTTTTGTTGGTCTTAACCCAGGACAATCATGGAAACTGTGTACACCTTGGCATTTTCTTTATGGGGATTTTCGTGAGGAACAGAATTGGAAGACAAGCAGTAATACACAGGTAGTCTTATTTGTTTGTTTTTCTTTTTTCTTTTTCACCTTGAGGGACTGTAATGTTAATGTTACATTAACATCCAAATGAGTTAAGAGCCAAACAGTGGATAAGATTTGACTTTTCTCAGCTCATATAAGGTGAGCCCTCTGCAGGATTTAAGCGTTAAATTCATCTCACTTTTTGTAGAAACCCTTCCCACTTGACTCCAAGAAATATATTGTTAAACCCTATTGAGTTACAAGGGTGAAACTAAACTTCGTGAGTCTGGTTGAAAACTGGCTCTCCAGTCAGTCATTAAATCTAAACCCTTCTTTCCATTGCTCTGAACCACCTGTGCCACAAGAGTGCAAACTGATTTTTATGTGAACAAAAGGCAATTCTTTTTAAAAATGTGTTTTGAAAAAGTAATCTATTTATTATGATGAATTAGGGGGCTTTGGTACTTTTAATTATTTTGACACTTCACTCTTCTTTTCCATTTATCAGGAATGGTACCAGTGTAGAGATGCAGCCATCTCCTCCTGCATTTCACGTCAATATGCTTGCTTTGTATTGGTGCTCATAGATTTTATCATAATGCCGATCTGATAAACTGTGTTCTAGCTTTCATTTACAAGGGCAACATGGCCCATGATTGGAAGAACAACTTTCTTGTATGTGTGTCTGATAGGCGGATCTGTGTATCCAAGGCACACTATCAAAGATAGCTCTTGGAGGCAAGCATAGCCCACCTTCTGGAAGTGACTCTTAACTGACCATGTACTCTCTGGATCAGCAACTACAGTAGGCCATTTTGAGACAATTTTCTAACCAAAAGCTTCCTGATAGGCTTTTATTTTCCTAGATCCTCACTCTGTCATTGTTTTTATGATATTTTCTTGCCCTCTGAATAGAGACATTATTGAATCAGGAATGACAAGAGAGATCTTTCAGGCTATAGAATGAACTTTTTGACTTTTGGACTTAGTGTCAGCTCCATGTATCTGCCACAAAGTATAAATTAATTGAGGAAAATATATAAATATGTGCAGAGTTGTAACTATAAATTTTTATACCCATTCAAAGCTATCCAGGCATTGTGTCCTATGAGTTCTCCATAGTTAAAATGATGTTTCAGTTTCTCTTTGAACCTACAGCACAGCAGATAAGTAAACAAGTCTTGCACACCAGCTATTGAAGTGAAAGAGAAGAAAATTGCAATTTGGAAATTTCATGAGCATAAGCCACTCACAGGTTTTGCTTACTTTCCTTAGAAACTGTTTCCAGCCCTTTTCATTTATCTTGAAACCACTACGAGATGAGAATTCACATCTACTGTAGCGTCATGTTAATTATACCACTAGATGAAGTCATGTGGTGGGGCTCCGAGTGTATCTAGGATTTCAGCAGTTGATTTGAAGGAATGAAGCCAGACGAAACCAACTATCTCTTATCTCTAGAGACCTTCACTAAGGAGTATATAGCTGTGAGTCCACGTAGATGTAATCTGATAGAACTGTAGGTTGCGAAGCAAGCTGGGTGCAGCACTTGTAGAGAGTTTTGCCCCAGCAGAGGCACCTAAAAACATTTGGTACTGGTATAAGGGAATGATGACTGGAGGAAAGGCTGGAAACCCCAGGTAAAGAACTCATCCATCCCTGATGTACAGAGTAAACTTGTTAAGTCAGGAACTTATTTGTGTCTATATTGCCTCATTTTTAAAGTAGGAGCAAAAATAGCTGCCATAGAGATTTGATGTAAGAATCGGACTCTATACAGCTGAGAGGCAATATTACTGCTTTTTATTCTTCTAGCAAACATTTATTGAGTGCTGTGTGCCGGGTACTCGATTCAGTGCTTGGAACACAGAAACGAAGAAGGCAGAATCCCTGCATTGGGTATGGGGCCTGTGGTCTACTTGGTCTCATTAGAGATCTCATCACAGAAGTAAAAATTATAATGCAATGTGGTGACTGGTAGGGGACTACAGCAGGCTCTTCTCCTCATGTGTGGGTAGGGGGATATGAGGAAGGGATTCCTAGAGAAGGTGACTCCCAGAGCTGAGTCTCAAAATTATTATCCAAACAGAGGATGGTAGAAGTATTAATGAGCAGATGCATCATATGAGTGAAAAAGCGGTGGCAGGGAATTATAGGTTGGGGCACCAAGTGAAGGGTAGGTAGTGGTAAAAGATGGTTAGAAATTGGTTCCAAGTAGGATGAGAAGCAGTAGCTTATCTTTCCTCATCTGGTGCTTGTTTTGGTGTATATCATTTTAGATAAGGTCTCCATGAAGACAGGGAAGGAAACTCTGTGTGTGTGTGTGTGTGTGTGTGTGTGTGTGTGTGTGTGTGTGTGTGTGAGTGTGTGTGTGAGTGTATGTTCCTAAAAGTGTAGGCACATTACACAGACAATTAATGTATACTTAGTGGCCGGCATGTGGAGCTGACACTAAGTCCAAAAGTCAAAAAGTTTATTCTATAGCCTGAAAGATCTCTCTTGGCATTCCTGCTTCAACAGGTGTTTTTTCTTAGGTGGCATCATGAATCTGTAGTGCATATTGCAATACAGAATATGTGGATTCTTCTGTTTAGGTTCCTGGAAACACATGACATTTTAATAATATATGCTCCTCCATCATTAAAAAGTGGTGGTCATGGGAAATATTTTGTCACTTTGGAAATGTGAAAAAAGTGGGAGGGGGGAAGCAAAAGTCCCTTGCAGATTTTCCTCATTGCTAGTCACAAAGAAAACTATAATTTATAAATAGCAATATCTCGACATATGTAGAATTTTTAGCCATTTGAATGAATACATGCTGCATTTTCTTGACTTTTATCCTTTGAAAGAACATTTCACTTAAAAATAGTTAAATCATAATTTGTAAAAATGAGACTCGATAGCAGCAAGCAGTCCTCCTCTGCTGTATCGTAAATGCCTGGAACATCTTTCACAGTGACATTTCTTTTGACCAGGTGGAATGACATGGGGAATATCACTCATAACAAGTCGACCATTCTGGTGGAGCTCATCAACAAAGAAGAAACTGCCCTCTTTCACACGGTAAGCAAAACAAACAGAGGCAGGATCTGACAAGACACTGGCTTTTGGACTTTTCAACTCCTAATGTCCTTTCCTTGCTGTCCCTATCTTGAGATAGTAAATATTCTCTTGAAGAGATGCTTTCTAATACTTGGTCAATGCTATCATTACTCATTCCAGGATAGTGGTGATGAAATACCCATGTTTAAAATACCAGGTTTCCAGCCAGGCGAAGTGGCTCATGCCTGTAATCCCAGTACTTTGGGAGGCTGAGGCCGGTGGATCACTTGAGGTCAGGAGTTCGAGACCAGCCTGGCAATATGGCAAAACCCCATCTCTACTGAAAACACAAAAATTACCCGAGCGTGGTAGCAGGCGCCTGTAGTCCCAGCTACCCGGGAGGCTGAGGCAGGAGAATCGCTTGAACCCGGGAGGCAGAGGTTGCAATAAGCTTGAGATCACGCCACTGCATTCCAGCCTGGACAACAGAGCTAGACTCCGTCTCAAAAAATAAAATAATAAAATAAAATACAGGGTTTCCAAGCTGACTTTTGACTCTAGGACTCTGGTCCCTCCACCTGCCTTATGTGTGATGGATCACATTGTCTGGCATGCCGCCTTCCTCAGCACTGTAGTTACAGCACTCATCTAGTGACCCCTGATTCTTCTATTGCATTCCATTTGCTTTTGCTGGCGTACCTGAGTTTTCTTTCCCATCGTAGCCCAAGCTTAATCTGAAGTAAGCTAAGCGACTGACCTTCTGTTAAGTGTCTCCTCAAGAGCCAAGGCATCTCACTGCCTCCTATTTAATGAAGTCTGGTGTTTATTCTATGCTGTGCCTTGATTCAGTTATTTATTTTGAAAGCGCTTGGTCAGGAATTACGTAAAGACATGCCGGTTCATCAGTGTAACCCCAGCACTTTGGACATAGGGATTCCTTGGCAGACAGCATGTTCTGCCACTCTTTGGTAGGCTTTGTAGGAATAGCTGCTGCTGAAATTCAGCAGGCTGGTTTACTTTGCTGGCCCATGTCTTATTTTGTGCTTGAGATGAAGGTTGGAAGGGATGTGTCCCTCCTCAGAAGAATCTTAATGAAATATGTAACTAATTCAACAAATGTTTATTTTTTTCTCTGTCTCTTCTTTTCCAAGGATGATATCGAAAATGCCAAGTATATTTCTCGGTTGTTTGCCACACGACACAAGTTTTACAAACAAAACAAAATCTGCACTGAGTAAGTAAACATTTAGTCCCCCCGCCCCAACTGGATGAGTTTATCAGACTAAATTAATGTCTTTTTGGGTTGCTGTAGGTCACTTTTCCTATTCACTCTTTTTCCTTGTTCCTTGCAGAAGCTAAAGAAGTAAGCTAAAGCCAGGGCAGGAATGAAAACGTTAATGATGAAGACTGTCTAGTGTAGTGCATATGCCCAGAGAGAGAATAATTCACAAATTGACTGCGAATGCTTGGCTGCCTGGATGGGGTGGCCCGCATTAGCGCCTTTCCAACCCTCTGCTAGGAGTTTGGAGAAGCAGAGCAGTTCCCAATTTGCCAGGGTGCCCCTTCGTGTCAGACGCGGAGTGTGTTCAGAAGTGGGTAACAGAGTGACGAGCTAGCTTGAAAGAGAAGACGCTCCTGTCATCCTCAGCCCCGTGTCGCTTGCACAGTTGGCTAACCCTGCGCGTTCTCCTGGGTCATGTCATCTGACTGTAAATGAGAGGCCAGGGTAATTAGAGGAAGATGTGGAAGACACTCATAGGTGTCGCAAATCCGTGTGTATTTTTTTAATTTAATTTGGAAATAAAGATGATAAAGAGGCGTGTGATGAGGGCACTTAAATGCGACCTGACCTCAGATGGAGCGTGCTGGGGCTCACTCTATCATTGTCTTTTTCTTGGTTACCTTCAAAAGACGTTCCTCAGCCGAATACATTCAGCGGTGTGGGCGCCCAATGTGTTTAATTTTGTTTCAAAGAGCGTCAGGGTTATAAATGCAAGAGAAGAACTGCTTTTCCACTCCCACGGTGGACACATCCGAGAGTATGTAGAGTATTGTCCTAGAGCAGTTCCTGCTGAAGAACGCGGCGGCTTTATAGCTGGAGCGCCAGGTCATGGCCGACTTTTTTCTCCACACCACGGAGGCTCTTTCAAGCCAGTCACTGCAATTGGTCACTGTCGGGGTCTGAAAGTATGTCTGATAGTATTAGGCCTACCCGCTTGGTTTGCAAATGTAAATCAGAAGAAGTCCCGATCGGGGAGTGGCAAGTGAAGCGGCTGTACGTTTCTTCTAGACACATTCTCCCATGTGCCCCACCACACCATTCTCTTGAGCAGGTTCCTGATAGGTCACTTCTGTGTATTTCTACTCTGCTGTTGCCCTTGACTTCTCGGGGTATCTTTGACATGAACAAGAATGCTATCCTTGACTTCTCTAGGGTGAATTTAAAAACTGAGAACTGGATTTTACTCTTGTCTTCTGATTTAAGCACAGCTCAGCAAATGGTTTTACTATAAAATTTACAGAGTGCTTTTTTTTTTTTGTAGTCTTTTCCTCCAGTATTAGTGAACATCACATATTAGTCTGAAAACTAAGAAGAAATTCTGTTTCCCAATTCTGCTCCTGTAATAACCATTCCTTTCTTCTTCCTAACCAAGTATAAGAGGTTCCTAACCTCTTACCTGATT
The DNA here is from genome assembly GCF_000951035.1 of Colobus angolensis palliatus. Classification (NCBI taxonomy): domain Eukaryota; kingdom Metazoa; phylum Chordata; class Mammalia; order Primates; family Cercopithecidae; genus Colobus; species Colobus angolensis. The sequence goes on along the minus strand of NW_012121932.1, from coordinate 1,573,072 downwards.
AAAACCTGGGGCGCACTCTCAAAATTATACACACACACACACACATACACTCCCATTCAATTCCATATGCAGTTCAGCGTCCCAGCACGATGTTATGGCCTGGGGCATCCCTCTGGAGTTCTGTGAACTGGCATAATCTTAACAGCGTCCTTCTCCACGCACACACAGCAGCGTCCTTCTCCAGAGGACGATACTCTCTGACCTCTAAAAGATCGTTACTGATTTTTCTGCTCCTGCAGAGCTGCTGCTTGTCGTCTGGAGGTATAGCTCTGTTGAGTGGCTCCTCAATTTCTTGATATAGGGAGAAAAACTAGGAGGCAGTATATATAACATAGGTCTGATAATATTGTATTGTTTAGCCAGTCGTTTAAAAATCCACCATTGCTATATTACCTCCATCATTTCATAAAATATATTTTATCACCAAAAAAGTAGGAAGGATGAAATCTCAGAATAAGGAGAGTCCTTTGAATTGAAGAACTTACCCTAATAAAAAAACTGTACAAGTCCTGGTTTTTTTATTTGTTTGTTTGTTTTATGGTAGCACTGAGAATGAGGGAAAATATTATAGCATTTGGGACCCATGGCTTGAAGGCATCTTTGATTTCAACTCTCAAGAATTTGTTAATACTTCCAATTCATTTTTTAATCTGTACATTAAAAAATATGTTGATTCTTAGTCTGGAAAATATCTGATCAGATAAATGTTTGTAAACTGTATTATCTTAATAAAAAGTACCTTTTATATAGTCACACTGAAAATATTGTATCTATTTTGTATTTTCATTTGACTGGAAGCATTTTAAAAATATTTTTTCTTGCATTTTTTAAAAAAACTATGAAGGCCGAGACGGGCGGATCACAAGGTCGGGAGATCGAGACCATCCTGGCTAACACGGTGAAACCCCGTCTCTACTAAAAAATACAAAAAATTAGCCGGGCGAGGTGGCGGGCGCCTGTAGTCCCAGCTACTCGGGAGGCTGAGGCAGGAGAATGGCGCGAACCCGGGAGGTGGAGCTTGCAGTGAGCTGAGATCCGGCCACTGCACTCCAGCCTGGGCGACAGAGCCAGACTCTGTCTCAAAAAAAAAAAAAACTATGAAGGATTTTACATATATACAACAGTAGAAAGAGTATAATTTTTAAAAATCCATGTAATGTGATATTTTTCAGTCTTATTTCCCTCAGTCTTTCTGTAGAAATAAGCCTCCATTTGTTTAATATTACTTTGTAAAACTTATTCTAAAAGTATCCTATCTGAACATTTTGAAAATAGAGAAAAACAAAGGAAATCAAGATTGTTCTTAGTGTTACTACCCGGAAATAAGCCATGTTTATGTCTTGATGTAACGATTACCAATCTTGTTGATTTACTTCCTCTCCCTCCCTTGTCTATCTGGTCTTTTTATATCAATAATAATAACCATTCTCATTTTTTCACCTCTTCATGTAGACAGTCAAATTCTCCACCCCCCATCAGACGCCAGCCTACCTGGAGCCGATCCTCTCTGGTATGTATAGAAGCTGTAGTGATCAAGTGATCTGACTGTTGAGCATTCTTTGTTGTTAATTTGAGGCAGGGGGATGATGAGGGCATCATGAGGACGTGAAATTTTGTGAGAACACAGAGGCATCATTCTGTCAAGCAGGTGCGATGCACACCCATTTTGTCCCCCTTGGATCCATCCATGCCCACCACTACTCTTAAGTGTGGCTGAGGCTGAGGGTTTACCCTGAGAGTAGGTCTTATTCCAGGCGTGTGGGACCATGTTCCATCAGCATACAGCCCATGGTGTGTTTTCATCCCCTTGCTTATCTGTTCTGGTTGTTGTGTGAAGATACATCTTCAGTTATGAGCTCCACAAATTGTTTTGTGTTCGCTGCCATAGAGAGAGCTTAATAAACTAGTGAGAAAATGCCTTCTAAATGAGCAAAAACTGAACAGATCTGGTTGATGGTCTCAGGCAGAGTATCTGATGGGGCAAATCGATTGCATAGTTCCTAATTTTAGGCCTTTTTAAAAAAATCAGATTTCCAAAGCACTTCCATAATTTTAGGCTTTAATTAGCCAGCAGAGTTTGAATTGATCTAGCTTTAGCTGCTACTTTTTTGTTTGTTTTAAGTTCCTCTCCTCATCATGTGAATAAGGAAACAATTAATTTCAATACATGTGTTCTGTCTTAAGCTATGTTTTGAGGATTACTCAAGGATAACAGATGTTAAGAATTGGTTTCCTTTAATGTTTTCTGCTTGTTTTAACTCACAATTCTTTTATTTTAGGTTATGATTTTTTACACAAAATCAAAATAAACATATGACCTTTGAACTTCTCTAGATCAACAATTCCTTCAAGTTGATAGAATGCAATTGAGTTTTTCTTCATATTCAATGTATACACTATAGCATGTCTTGAACTTGTCTTTTGAAGGGAACGTTTTGAGAAAAAATTATTTTCTGGAAAATGCTTAGATGTGGACTCTTTGAATTCTTGAGTTGAGCCATTATAACATGGCAGTAATAGTGCCTGTGTGAATATTATTTCTCTCAGTATTATGCACAATACCTCACATGTGGTCCTGGGCCCTGGAGATCTAAGAGATACCTTGGGCTTTCCCCTGAGTACCAATAGATTGGTTCATGGCACTGATTTCTTTATTCTTCTCCTTTATGAATGTTATCTTCCTTTTCCCTTCTTTAGAGTATAGGTGTCTTTATTAGCAAAATAATTTTTCATTTACACCCTTGAAACCCTATGGGAGGCAAAGTGTTTTAAAGCTCTCTTGTGATCTTATCTTGTCCTCATTATCCAGAGAGGATGCAGAGGCTTACCTATTTTATTCAGATGAAGACAGTTTATAGGAAGTCTGATCCAATTAATGGCTCCCCTCTTTCTCCTGTCTTTTAGGCTTAAACCATTTCACCAAGAGTTTCTTACAATGAATGAGTAAGACCAGATAACATTGTCTCTTGGCTTCCTTGCTGATAACCAGAACTTCTCATTGCTATTTTTCACCTGCCCTCTTCTGTCTATATTTTGGCATCAAATTTGTTTCTCTGTTAGCAGGTCTGGAAAGAAATGGAATAATGAATTAGAATATATAAAGAGATGCAATAAATAATAAAATCCTGAAGTGATGTTTGAGGGATTAGCTATTATTGTCCTTTGACAATGCTGTTTGTGAACTGGCGTAAGTCTGCTCATTTATGTCAGTTCATAAACTGAAACTTACTTATTAGATTTTTTTAAATAAGGCAAGAAAAGACAGTAAACCCACTTTGCCTTGCGGTGTATTTCTATTGCCTTGCGGTGTATTTCTATTCCCTTGCACATATCCCTCCCCACTATGTTTTTCTTTAAAGCCTGAAAATGGTTGTGCTACCATGGAAAACTTGAGTTGAATTTTGTATTGCCAAGAAAAGGAAAAATATTTTTAAATTGCAACTCAAAAATCAGCCAAAGGGAGACTTGGGAATATAGCCCCTTTTCTTTGGTAGCCCAAACTACTTTCTTAGATTGATTTCAGTTCTTCATTTCTTCTGTCTTGATTCCTTTTAATTCTTGGATCCCTTTTTTAAATTGCCACTTTGAAGATCAAGCATTGTTTGTGGCAGAGAAAATGATAGGTGAGTTAGTCACCCAGCTTCAAGCTCTTGGCCGGTGTGTTTCTTCCATTGAGGGATGCTGAGAAAGTGTGACCCCTGCTGGATTTGGGTTTCTTGGTTTGATCTCAGATTCTTCTCTCAAAATAGTAACCTTTAAAATCTATGAGGCTAATAGAAATATAAGATATTGGCTGGGCACAGTGGCTCACACGTGTAATCCCAGCACTTTGGGAGGTCAAGGCGGGTGGATCACCTGAGGTCAAGAGTTCAAGACCAGCCTGGCCAACATGGTGAAACCCCATCTCTACTAAAATACAAAAACTAGCCAGG
>NW_012121932.1:1485420-1568225 GCF_000951035.1 Colobus angolensis palliatus | reverse complement strand
CCCTCCCTTCCCCTCCCCTCCCTTCCCTTCCTTCCTTTCTTTTTCTTTTCTTTTCTTTCTTCTTTTTTCTTTTTTTAGATGGAGGCTCACTCTGTTGCCAGGCTGGAGTGCAGTGGCATGATCTTGTCTTATTGCAGCCTCCGCCTCCGCCTCCCAGGCTCAATGACTCACACCTCAGCCTTCCAAGTAGCTGGGACTACAGGTGCACGCCACCACGCCCAGATAATTTTTTTTTTTTTTCTTGGAGACAAAGTCTCAATCTATTGCCCAAGCTGAAGTGCAGTGGCGCGATCGCAGCTCACTGCAACCTCCACCTCCCAGGTTCAGGTGATTCTCCTGCCTCAGCCTTGCGAGTAGCTCAGACTACAGGCATGTGCCACCATGCCTGGCTAATTTTTGTATTTTTAATAGAAATGGCATTTCACTGTGTTGTCCAGGCTGGTCTTGAACTCCTGAGCTCAGTCAGTCTGCCTGCCTTGAATAATATTTACCTTTTCTAAGTTATTCTTGTGAAAGAAGGGATAGAGAACTTTGCAAGTATATTAGAACATATATAGTAAACGGTTACATTTAGTCTTTGATGGTAACCTCTTTCGCTTTCTGATCTTGAACCAACTTCATTTCTCCCTTACCATTTCTCCAGTTCCAAACTTAGTGATGAGATGGGAGTGCAGATGGGTAGAAGAAGGTTGAGTCAAAGGGGTGGCAGGGACAGCGGCTGCCACGAGCCTCCCTGAAGACATAGCGGGACTGCCGTGTGCCCAGGCCGGCTGTGTGACTCATCGGCCATGTCTGCCCAGGCCTCCCCACCTCCTCTATGTTCTCTGTTTCAGCCCAGGCAGCAGCCGTACATCCTGCCTCCCGTTCACGTCCAGTGTGGTGAGCACTACTCGGAAACGCACACCTCGCAAGGTAACTCTGGCTTGCCTGTTCTCTCTTCTTAAGACAAAAAGTTGAATACCAGTAAGCAGTAAAGAAGGCTTTAAAAAAAAGATGACAGGGATGCTTTCTTTTTAACTTTGTCCTCATCTGAATGACAGTAGCTAACAGTTTCAATTTGTGGATGGCCTAGACTGTCAATTACCTCTGATCAAAAAATTTCCCCACTATTGGCTGCTCAGGGAGTCGGGGCCAAGGCAGCGAGCAAGTCCTTTTCTCCTCCCTTTCCTAAGGGAGCTTAGAGAAGAGAGTTTGACAGCTCAACCCAAGTGAATGCACTTCACCTTCATTGCTAGTATCAGAAAACTCATGGCAGTCACTCAGGTTTTCATGGTGACATAGAACATGGGCATGCAGAATAATTGGAAGAAATAAACAAAGTCAGCCTTTTCTTTTAGCTGTTTTTCTCATCTCTTTCTCCAGCCCCTGTCTTGGTACACTTGCTTTTTTCTTCTCAGAGTAAGATAAATCTGGTCTATTACTCTCTTTTTCCCAAAACATCTCCCATGCAAAATGTGTGAAAAAGCTTCTTCTAGTAATGACTTCATGATAACAGCTAACATTCATAGAGCAATTGTGGTATTGCTGTAAGTACTTGCTATATATTGTCTCATGTAATCCTTAAAATAAACCTGTAGGTACTATTATTATTTCTATTTTACAGTTATAGAAATTGGAATACAGAGAGATTAATGATGGAACTTAGATATGAAAATCAGTAACTCGTAATCATTATGCTAACTGCATTTCAAAAAGAGAGATGAGCCGGGCGCAGTGGCTCAAGCCTGTAATCCCAGCACTTTGGGAGGCTGAGACGGGCGGATCACGAGGTCAGGAGATCAAGACCATCCTGGCTAACACGGTGAAACCCCGTCTCTACTAAAAAATACAAAAATCTAGCCGGGTGAGGTGGCGGGCGCCTGTAGTCCCAGCTACTCGGGAGGCTGAGGCAGGAGAATGGCATAAACCCGGGAGGCGGAGCTTGCAGTGAGCTGAGATCCGGCCATTGCACTCCAGCCTGGGTGACAGAACGAGACTCCGTCTCAAAAAAATTAAAGAGAGATGGTAGAAAACCTTGGATGTTGGAAATGTAGTAAATGGATAATTAGTTTCTATGTTATCAGCTCCTGGCCATTTTGAATCCTCTGCTGTCTGAAAGTGTGAGCATGAAAACCAAGACAGTCAAGACTATTTAATTTAATAAAAATAGTACTTTTTATAAGGAGACTAGCAAAGTTACCACATTTCTATGGGAAGGCACCAAACCCCATGGGAGGCGGAAAAATTGCGGCACATGTGTCTCTGTGTCCCCGTTTTTTCTGCCCGTCTCATCTGATCAGATCTCTTTACACACTCTCCTCTTCAGACAGTTGAATGTCTTCAGTCACCTTTTCTGTTTTCACCTTCTCTGATTTTATGCTTATCTGTTTTGCTCATGTTTAAATCTGTAGTGTGAAAAAATGAATATATCTTGGCCACAGAAAGGCAAGAGGTTGCCTTCCTTGGAGGGGTGTGTGTGTGTAAGAGAACACCGGACACCTAGAATGGGCCTGATTTTAGAAATCTGCTTTTTCTCTCTTTAGGGACCTCTTTAAACTATAATTAATTTTTACTTGAATTGACCTAAGTGGTGAAACCAGATCTAGAGGGGATTTGGGAAATTACCGAAAAGAACTCTTGATTCTAATTTTGGCCTTCATTGCTACTCAGGACGAACTAGCTGTGCTGACATCCTGGCTACATCATTTGTTTTGTGTCTTTAGAATGCCCAGCAGTCCTCTGGGTGAAGGGGCTTTTTCCATTGCCGTCAGGAAGAGCAGCTCTAAGTACTTAGTAATTGAAATCTATTGCCCTATTAAAGTTCTTGACTGTCTGGTCTAAATATTTAGTCCTATTGCTGAACCCTGCACAAGAGGACAGGTCTCCCCAACTGGAGGGCGGTTGTTGGTGCCTGATTTTAAAGCTTATGGCAAAATTGAGAACTTCCCCAAGCGACACTTACTCCAAATGTGTGCATGCCTTCTTCCATTAGGTTCCCATTTTCTTTTCAGTATGTCTTAAGGTGTTCTTTCTGTGTGTTGGCATTTCATCCAAGATGGTATCTGTTATTCTGTAGAACATGTGGGTGGAGACCATGGGATTTCACTTTTTATGACTTACTTAAATTAAAAGTCAGCTCATGAGTATGAGGATGTACTTTGTTGTGGCAGGATGGCTTGGAGGTTCACGTGCCTTTGTTTGACTTCTCGTAGACAGCATTTTTCATGGGAATGAAGAAGCCTTGTATTGCAACTCTCACAACAGCCTGGACTTAAATTATTTAAATGGCACCGTCACCAATGGCAGCGTGTGTAGCGTTCATAGCGTCAACTCCCTCAACTGCTCGCAAAGTTTCATCCAGGCCTCCCCTGTATCCTCCAACCTCAGTATCCCTGGGAGTGACATCATGCGGGCCGACTACATCCCGAGCCACCGGCACAGCGCGATCATCGTGCCCTCGTACAGGCCAACCCCCGATTATGAGACAGTCATGCGCCAGATGAAGAGGGGGATACTGCATACAGACAGCCAGAGCCAGTCTCTGAGAAACCTCAACATCATCAACACCCATGCCTATAACCAGCCAGAGGATCTGGTGTACAGCCAACCAGAGATGCGGGAGAGGCACCCCTACACTGTCCCTTATGGGCCACAGGGGGTCTATAGCAACAAACTTGTCAGTCCATCTGACCAGAGGAACCCAAAGAATAATGTGGTACCAAGCAAGCCGGGGGCAAGTGCCATCTCGCACACGGTGAGCACCCCAGAGCTGGCCAACATGCAGCTGCAGGGCAACCATAACTACAGCACGGCCCACATGCTCAAGAACTATCTCTTCAGGCCACCGCCCCCCTACCCACGGCCACGACCTGCCACCAGCACCCCAGACCTGGCCAGCCACCGCCACAAGTACGTCAGTGGCAGCAGCCCAGACCTGGTGACCCGGAAGGTGCAGCTCTCGGTAAAGACCTTCCAAGAGGACAGCTCTCCGGTGGTGCATCAGTCTCTCCAGGAGGTGAGTGAGCCTCTTACAGCCACCAAGCACCACGGCACGGTGAACAAGCGCCACAGCCTGGAGGTGATGAACAGCATGGTGCGGGGCATGGAGGCCATGACGCTCAAGTCACTCCACCTCCCCATGGCTCGCCGCAACACACTCCGGGAGCAGAGACCGCCGGAGGAGGGGCCAGGCAGCCACGAGGTCCCCCAGCTCCCTCAGTATCACCACAAGAAGACCTTCTCTGATGCCACCATGCTGATCCACAGCAGCGAGAGCGAGGAGGAGGAGGAGGAGGCTCCAGAATCGGTGCCCCAGATCCCTGTGCTCCGGGAGAAGATGGAGTACAGCGCCCAGCTGCAGGCGGCCCTGGCCCGCATCCCCAACAAGCCCCCGCCTGAGTACCCCGGCCCAAGGAAGAGTGTGAGCAATGGGGCTCTGAGGCAGGACCAACCCGGCCTTCCTCCCGCCATGGCTAGAGCCAGGGTCCTGAGGCACGGGCCGGCTAAGGCCATCAGCGTGTCCCGGACCGACCCGCCGGCTGTCAACGGGGCCTCTCTCGGCCCATCCATCTCGGAACCCGACCTGACAAGCGTGAAGGAGCGGGTCAAAAAAGAGCCCGTGAAGGAGAGACCTGTGTCTGAAATGTTTTCCCTGGAGGACAGCATTATAGAGAGAGAGATGATGATCAGGGTGAGTGTCCTTCTCTCCGGGGGCATTTCCCAGTGTGAAAGCACCTGCTTCAGGCACTGAGCAAGGGGCAAGCCTTATGCAGGAAATGTGGTAGGTTTTTAAGCAGTCACTGAGCATTTGAACAGGTAGTATTTTATTATACAAAATGTTGGGTTTTGCCCTTTCAAATAAATCTTCCATTCTCTTTCATGACTTCTAACAGGTGTACTTGGTACGTTGTTGAGGCCAATGGCCTCAGCTAGTATTTTGCTGTTTATTCAAGGCTCAGACTTCCAATTGTGTGAGCTGCTATTATGGAAGCTCACCTTTCTGTGTCTTTCAGTGTTTTATTTTCTTGAAGGAAAGCTGTCCCCTACCTCCATTTAGATATTAAAAGCAACATCCCTATACTGCCTTCTGTATAGATCCATAAGTCCAGACTCGCCAGTATTGTCTTGGTTGTGATATGTTAGCTTTATATTCAGATTTTCTTTCAATAGATGTTTCACACAGATTCAAGAAAATTATAGTAATTAGATATATAACTCAGTAATTGGATAATTACCCATTGAACTTATTCTATCAAAAATTCACCTACATGTATGTGAATACACACATACATATATATACATACATATTACCACTTGAAGATCCATCCTAGTATTAGACATGAATAGCTCTTCTTCATAATATGCACAGAGCCTTGTATGGTGGGGGATACCTGTAGTCCCAGCTACTTGGGAGGAAGAGGTAGGAAGATCACTTGAAGCCAGGAGTATGAAGCCAGCCTGGACAATATAATGAGATTTCATCTCTACAGAAAAAAAAAAGAAACCACAGGTATGATGGCAGGAGCCTGTAGTCCTAGCTAATCAGGAGGCTGAGGTGGGGGGATTGCTTGAGCCCAGGAGTTCAAGGCTTCAGCAACCTATGATTGTGCCACTGCATTTCAGCCTGGATGACAGGACTAGACCTCGTCGCTTAAAAAAAAAAATTGTACAACTTGGGGAGACAGTTATGTTGTCAGAACAGGACTATGCTGGTACATGTAGAACAATGAAGTGAATCTGTTCTTACTAGTGAGAAAATGTTTGGATTATTGCTACTTAAAAAAATCTCGGCCGGGCGCCGTGGCTCATGCCTGTAATCCCAGCACTTTAGGAGGCTGAGGCAGGCAGATCATGAGGTCAGGAGTTCTAGACCAGCCTGACCAACATGGTGAAACTCCATCTCTACTAAAAATATAAAAATTATCTGGCCGTGGTGGTGTGCACCTGTAATCCCAGTTACTCACGAGGCTGAGGCAGGAGAATCACTTGAACCGGCAAAGCGGAGGTTGCAGTGAGCCAAGATGGCGCCATTGCACTCCAGCCTGGATGACAGAGCAAGACCCCGTCTCAGAAAAAAAAAAAAAAAAAAAATCTCCATTGCTGCTTGCCATGAACATTTTCACTCCCTTAAAAAAAACAATTAGAACTAATCAAAGCCAGATTGACTTCTCTTCATTCACCACGGTTGTACCGTACGGTAGCCAAGCCTAATTTTAGGAACTCTGAAACAGTTGTAACTTAAAATTTGCCTTGATGGAATCCATTTGGCCATCGTCATTTCCAGGTCTTCCTAACCCATCATTGGGATTCAACCTGAAAAGAACAATCAAGGCCCAATGATTTAAGGAAGCCAAGTTCCTGGGGTCAGAAATTGAATCTATAGCAACCTTGTTACTTTTGGAAAACCTTAAGAACATTCTCAACCTCACAGTTTTGGCCAGCCCCACTAGAGTAGTGCTAAGAGATTTTTATACAGACATGACTGTTTGCAAACCTAGAAGGAAATTGTGCAAGGTGTACCTTTGCCTCTAGCAAAGAAAACCTTTGGCTTGGAATGGAAGAAATGTGTGGGTGGGTGCCGCTGGGAGAGAGCTTTCCCAGCATGGAAGAAAGCAATTTATTGGTAGAAAATAATTTTTCAATACTTTTTCCACGCCACTTAAAAGCAACATTAACATCAAGAACCTATCAGTCTAAGCATTTAATTTAGCTATTTCCCCTGCCAACTCGATACTTAATGATGTCCACATGGTCCCTTAACCTCATTTTGGTTGTATTCATCTTCTTCTCTTCTTACTTGTATAAAACAAATAGTATTAAACAAGTAGCCAAAATCTTGGCAGGGTCTCCTCCTTATAGCTCCTTGCATTATCACAAAGGAACAAGGGGATTTTCACTATTGTTTTTTCTCCAGATGCTTTTCCATTCCATTCATGTAGGTAATAATGACTAGCAAATTTTAGCCGTTAACCTTTAGTTCAAGAAAATAATTATCCCATTTCTACTTCATTTTCCCTGTTGATTTTTTTTTCCCCAAATCTGCTGCACTCAGGAGCTCAAGGACACCAGCAGACCTTAGAGGTGGATTAGGAGCTTCTTCAGTGAGCCAGGAGGCCAGGCAAGGTGGTGACAATGCCAGTGGCTCTGAGCCCAAGATGAGTCTCCACCTGTTTTGTTTTTAATGCAAAAACTCACCCCTTAGCCTAAGCAGTATCCCCACAGGTCAGATACTTCTCTGCTCTCCTCACTATGGGCAACTTTTGCCAGCTTGATGGGAATTCATGAGAGGTGATGGCCATTCTAAGGGCCCTCTTGATCAGAACACAATGAGAAACTTTTAGCAAAAGAAAACTCAGGGGCGGGGCGGAGTGTGCAGGTATGGTGAGAATTTGCCCTCTGGGCAGCTCTCCTGGACCTGCTTGTCTATTTGATGAATGGTTCAGCTGCTTTTGTAGCTCCTCATTCTGGCTCCTACTGCTTCCTTGAAGATACTTCCCTGCTTGTAGTCCCCTAGCCAGAAGTTGATGCACTGAGAAGAAAAGGCCAGATCAGAGCTTGTGAATTATTATTATTATTATTATTTTTATCTCTGGTAGCAAGCTGATAGGGTGAGTGAGAAGGATCAAAGAGACATACTTTGATTTATCACTGAGTAATAATCCTTTCCCAATAAAGACAAATTAAAGTCGCCTTGTAGGGCAGGTGGAAAGGAAGCGGCACTGCTGAGAGGAGCTCAGGACCCATTTTCCAGAACTATTACCTTCTCAAAACTTTGGAGAGCAGTGGAAATAGATTCCCAAGTGAAAGAGGTGACAGAAATAAAAAAGAAAAGAAAAGAAAAACTCTTTCTCCCCAAAACTAGCAGCAAGCAAACAAAGACCTAAACATTTTAATCTAGCATCTTCCCCCCAGGGGGTTCCCAAGAATTGACAGACCAGGGCCATTTGTAAGAATATTGTATCTTTTGGCGGTAAGTCTTTGGGTACTGTAAACCCAGAAAATCTGAGACAGGTCTCAGTTAATGTAGAAAGTTTATTCTGCCAAGGTTGAGGGTACACACCTGTGACACAGCCTCAGGAGGTCCTGATGACATGTGCCCAAGGTGGTCGGGGCATGGCTTAGTTTTATACATTTTAGGGAGACATGAGACATCAGTCAGTGTTGGTTCTCTCTGGAAAGGCGGGACAACTTGAAGCAAAGGCAGGAAGACTTGAAGTTGGGAGGGGGCTTCCACGTCACAGGTAGGTGAGAGGCAAATGGTTGCATTCTTTTGTTTCTGATTAGCCTCTCCAAAGGAGTCAATCAGATATGCATTTATCTCAGTGAGCAGAGGGGAGACTTTGAATAGAATGGGAGGCAGGTTTGCCCAAGCAGTTCCCAGCTTGACTTTTCCTTTTGGCTTAGTGATTTGGGGCCCAAGATCTTTTCCTTTCACGGTACTTTTCTCACTTTCTCCCAGTAACCTCCTCTGAGACACTCCTTTGGTTTGTCTGATGAGTCCGCGGTCACCAAGACAGGCATCCTATTGTCAGTGTCACTCACACAGGCTTCATTCTGATTGTAGGTGACATTCTGCAAACACATGGAAGGGCGTAATGCAGTCCCCCCACCCGCAATTAGAATAATACATAACTCTGTGGGATGGCTCCATCAAGACCCCTTCCTGGGGAGTGAATTTATACATCATAGAATAAGGAAAAAAGTGTCTCAAGGCTTGAAAAGAAACCGGGATTCAATGGCTCTTCATCTGTGGCAGTCAAATGAATCTGCAAATGGGTTGCCCTTCAGTGTGAATCAAAATCCTAACCTTGCAAAACTCATCTGCTTCTGTGAGGAGTGCCTGTGTTCTTCCCTTAACTTCCAGGACACACTTAATTTTAGGAAAGGCCTTTGTGGCTTGCTTGAAGTGAGCATAACGAGCTTTTTCATACTCGGTCAGTTTCAAGGACCCGAGGAAGCACAGCAGGAGGCTAAAAACCAGCCCTGCCCAATCCAATTTCAATTTAGAGTTGAGGGTGGAGAGGATGGAAATCAAAAAGCCACAAACCGGGGCCAGGTGTGAACATCTAAACCTTTCCCTAAGTGGTCTGCTCAGTTCTGGAGTCCATGTTCCCCCATAGCTCAGTGGCATGCAGTGATGTCTCACCATCTGTGTTGGCAGGCACAGTCTCTGTTATTGTGGGCCCTCCTGGGTGAAGCCTGAAGGGTAAGGCCTGTGGATCATCTTAGATGACCCCAGCCAGGCTTCGGTGTTAGTGAGTTTGCTAAACCACATCAGTTTTCAATTCTGGGCATGATACCACCCTTAGGTGCTCCAAGGACATCCTCAGGACGGAAACTTAGGAAGATTTTTCTCTACAGTTTATGTGTGTGGATCTCTCAATCAACAACAAACTGTTTTACAAGTTTTGCTCCATTCCATCTGTGCAAAAGGTCCATCACTGTGATTGGATTAGATGATTCATATAACCCTGTTTCTCTTTTCCTTGTCTTGTCATCCTTATCTTTCTAAAGTGTATCTCACTTACCCTATTTTGTTTTTGTTTTGTTTTGCCCTATGGCAGGGTGTATTTTTAGGGAGTCTTTTTTCTTATTTATTGGTGTATCTAGCTAAGGAGTTAATTAAGAATAAAAGCTCAGGAGTCCTGTAGGAACTGGCTTCCGGGGGCCCAGTGGGAATAGTGGGAAGGCTGTGTTTGAATTTGCCCTACTGATGGTGATTGTCTGCATTCCTTGGCTGGGGAGTTACAGATTTGAGGAGATTAAAACACATTCCAACATTCTACTAGTATTATAAACAATGAGAACATGCCTTTTCTTGCTGCAAGAATCTAGAGAAGCAGAAGATGGCAGGCCTGGAGGCACAGAAGAGGCCGCTGATGTTGGCAGCGTTGAACGGGCTCTCGGTGGCTCGAGTCTCAGGGCGGGAAGAGAATCGAGTTGATGCCACCCGGGTTCCCATGGACGAGAGGGTAAGTGGCAGGCTTGTCAAATGTGATTCATTCTCTGTAGTCTGAGGATCCCAAAACACCCTCCTTCCTCGAATATGCCAGCACTGAGATTTGTGTGATGCATTATTTCTTCAATCTGAGATTAGGAAGATCAGGCATAACTGTGTTGCATTAAATCAGTCCCTTCCAGCATCTCCTGTTTCTCCATTCCCATCTTCCTGCTTTGTCCGGTTGGCGGATCATTGGTTGCCTAAAACCAGCAGCCCCTAACATGCTGTATGACTTGGTCAAGTCACTCAATTTCTTTGGGCCTGCTTCCCTTTTTGTAAAATGCACAAGTTAAACACTTGCGGTAGCTCTCAATTTCTATGATTTTTGTGAGCAATTGCCATTTCTTAGGAAGTGATTATTTTATCCAATCATTTATTTTTATTTTTAATTTTTTAAAAACTTTTAGTTTTGGGGGCACATGTGAAAGTTTATTACATAGGTAAACACATGTCACAGGGGTTTGTTATACGTATTATTTCATCACCCAGGCATTAAGCTCAGTACCCCATGGTTACCTTTTCTGTTCCTCTCCCCCTTCCACCCTCCACCCTCAAGTAGGCCCCAGTGTCTGTTGTTTCCTTCTTTGTGTTCATAAATTCTTATCATTTAGCTCCCACTTATAAGTGAGAACATGCAGTATTTGGTTTTCTGTTTCTGTGTTAGTTTGCTAAGGAAAATAGCCTTCAGTTCCATCCATGTTTCCCGCAAAAGACATGACCTTGTATCCAAGCATTTATAGAGTTCTTTAAAAATGCTGTCCCCTCATATGGCCATAAAATGAGGCTGATTTATAATTGTCTGGATAATGCCTTGTGAAAACATGGGTTTTGAAAAGCAGAAAGCAGCTGCATGGTAGTGTTTTAGAGGTGAAGAAAGGTGTATCCTTAGTTCCTGAAATTACTGTCAGAAGGTTAATAAACAGGTTGTATAAATGTAATAGAGTACTAACAACATTAGGGTGTTCGATTTCTGCCAGTATGTATCCAGAATTAGAATGTTTTTAAAGCCAGAAGGGACTTCAGAGGAATCATTTAACCCAATTAATACCATGTTATTGTAATTATTAGTTTGGCCAGAGAAGAGGTAAAAAGAGAGATTTAATCCTCAGACCTATAGAACTGTGGACCCAGTGTCATCTTAAAAACAGCTACATAGGTGGAGAAAAGGATGTTTGGATAATTAAAATTAACAGTGTCTTTATCATTAGGACTTTAAACTATTGTTAATAGCAAAAATATTGATTTTTGAATTTTAACTTTTGCTAGTTCTTGCAGATTTGTTCTACTTATGAGTAAGAAGGAAAATGGTTATTAGACAAGGGAAACAATCAATATGGTTGATAAGGAGACAAACCGAGTATTGATTGTATAACTTGAAATCTCTTATTAAAACAATCGCTAAATATTTAAAGAAATTTGGTTGTTTCATTGAGTTTTTGGATCCAATAATTTAGAGAGCTGAAGATCAATTTCTGTTGCAGTTCAGAACCCTGAAGAAGAAACTAGAAGAGGGAATGGTGTTCACAGAATATGAGCAAATTCCAAAGAAAAAGGCGAATGGCATTTTCAGCACAGCAGCTCTGCCAGAAAATGCCGAGCGCAGCCGAATCCGTGAAGTTGTCCCCTATGAGGAGAATCGAGTAGAGCTGATACCAACCAAAGAAAATAACACGGGATATATTAACGCCTCCCACATCAAGGTAGGAAGGCAAGCCTGTTAGAAGGTTTGTTAAAGATGGCTAGGTTAAAGGTAAAAATGCGGGGAGAAGAAAATGTGTGGGCTGCAGCTGTACCTTTTGGCTTGTCCCCAGACCCTCAGGGATGGTTTTTGAACTCCTGTGCTTTTCTTAGTCAGGTGGAAGGGCATGTCTGTCACTGCAGAGAGAAGGAAGTCTAGCAGCCTCAGGAAGACCCTTGGGTCAGGGATTTCTGAAGCTCACTCATGACAGAGGCCTTAACTTTTCCTTCTCTCTGTGGGCTGTAACTCTGTCTATACTCACAGGAAAAACTGAAGATTATCCTTTTTGGTTTGTAATTAGCAGAGATGGAGACTTTGGAAGTTACAGGTATTGCGTTACTGACATTCAGGTGTTATGTTCAATAACAACAGAAACTATTGTTTCTCCCTTATAATACTGCGGGTTATGTGTTTTATAAAAGCACAAGTCCTATTATTGCATGGTATTTAGAAGAGTGGAGTAATTTTCACCTGCACTCTAAAAGTGTGGTTAATATTGAATCTTGAAAGATGTGCCACATTAGTCAATGAATTTGTGTTAGTAAGTTTTTGTTATTATTTCAAATACTTTAAACCTTTGTATGTCAGTATTACATAGTTTAGCACTTCTGCAGTTGAGTTATGGATACATGTGTACATATAGTTAAATGTTTCTTAAATAGCTTACCTTCCTCAGAGTCCCTGTTAACAGAGGACACTTATTTAGAATGTCACCAATTTGCTCTGAACTCTGAAGTGGGAGATTTGTTCATCTATTAATGTTAAAGCCATTGTTATAGGATGTTGTTAAGTAATACAAGGTTCAATTAATAGTCTACTGTGATCAATAGCCTTAGAAACCTGTTTTTGGCCTCGTCTAGAATTATTTGCTTTCCTCGTTGGACTTTTCAACTGTAGCAGAATTATTAACAGGTTTTATTGAGCCTCTAAAGGCTAGTTAGGTACCTAGTTTGTGTGTCAATTATAACTAGTTTTGATACAGAATGTGAAAAGTATAGCATGGTTGGGTATATAGTATTTTTATTAATATACACAGATAACCATAGTTTTTAATAATTAGAAACTACTGTCAAAAGAAATATAAAAGAGTAACTATCATAGATCATATTACTAATTTTTACTTGGATTTTTTAGAGTGAGAAGTCAAAAATGAACTCGAGGAAACTCTTAAATAAACTGTCAGTGGTGGGTTTCATGGGCTTAGTTTAGATTATGAAACAATGACCAACGTAATGTATTCAAAGAAGGATGCAGATCACACAGCTGCTTCTTGATAGAGTGTCTATGAAGATCTTACATAGCAATATTATATTATCTTCTTCTTTTGGCCAGATCTCTTCCACTATTTTCCATCTGCTCTCTGAAAAAAGCTGTCACTTTGTATAAACTGTGCCCATCGGGCATTGTTAACTGAGAAGCATTCCCTTCGTTGGTATTCTCTGTGGCCCACATTTCATCCTGTGGATCTGGGTTAGACATGGGTGCATTTAATAGACCCATGGAGCTTGCAAGAACTTGTCCCTGTGTTTTGGAATAGAGGTGTATATTTTGCCAATGTTTCCCCCCCTGGGTTCCAAGCAGCCATTAACACAGAACAGAGATTTATTTGCTCCAGAGGTGGAATCACATCTGTGAAATCTACCTCAGTAGCACTGCTTGTTGTGTTTTTAATGCAGTTTTTAATACCCTCCTGTCAATACTTGGAATATGCTGAAAGGCCCCAGGCAGCAGCAGCATTCTCTGGAAGTATTTATGTTTCCTATACGTTGGGTGCCAGAGAGGCTAATGTTTAAAATCACAATTCCACGGATAAACCAAACTCCTAGCCAGCAAATATATGAATGTTATCTCCCACCAGTATTTGGAAAATGGATTTTTCTTGCCAGCTTTGACCTAAACATGTCTTGTGTAATGAGACAATAACTTACATTGTTTTTGTTTGAATCAAGTTAGCATACAGTTTTATCAAATAAATGAGGGAAAGAAGTTTCAAACAATGATGACTTCATTGCTTTTTGAACTCTCCAGAGATCTGCATTGCATAGATGTAGAAGGGGCCTGCCTTTGCAATATCAAGGCACAGAGCTGGAAGGGAGAATAGAAAGAATTCCTCCAAAGGCCACCATTTCACCTTGACAGCATGACCTTTAACACTTTGGATACAACTTCTTATTTATGATTCTCTGCAGCTAGTATTTATAGCTGTAGAATTATTTTCCCCTGATCACCCTGAGCCGCAGGGGTAATAATTTTATTATCCAAAGTCATGTCATGACTGTAGTTCAGTTGGATGCCATGGTACTACCAAGGTGAAGTTATTGATAAAATATTACATGCTGTTGACAAGAGCATTCGTAGCATCTCTGCCGTACATGGCACCACAGAGCAGCAGTAACAGCAGAGGTTTATGATACACTTCATCTCAGATCCACAGGAGAAAGATAGTGCTCCAAAAGGGATGTTGTTCCATGGCCTTTTTAAAATTTTTTTATTTTTTTTATTGTTTAATTGGATACCATGAAGCACTGTTTTTCAAACTGGATTACAACACAGTGGTAGAATGTGAAATCAGTTTAGTGGTCATGACCAGGGGTGTGTGTGTGTGTGTGTGTGTGTGTCTGTGTGTGTGTTTTAATGAAATAGACAAGAGAAAAGAATGGAAAGTGTCAAGAGTACATTGCACATAGTAAGCGTAACTATTATTTCTGTAACAAATCCTAAGTTATACATGTTCATATGTATGCATATATACGTACGTGTATGTGTATGGTTTTAATAGGCACTAGTTTGCATATACCGTGAGTTACAAACAAAGATCAGGTAAAGGCCAGGCGCAGTGGCTCAGACCTGTAATCCCAGCACTTTGGGAGGCTGAGATGGGCGGATCACCTGAAGTCAGGAGTTCAAGACCAGCCTGGCCAACATGGTGAAACCCCATCTCTAGAAAAATATAAAAATTAGCTGGGCATGATGGTGGGTGCCTGTAGCCCCAGCTCCTTGGGAGTCTGAGATGGGAGAATTGCTTGAACCTGGGAGGCATAGGATTCAGTGAGCCAAGATCATGCCACTGCACTCCTGCCTGGGCAACAGAGCAAGACTCAGTCTCAAAAACCAGGATTAGGTAAATGTTTTAATAGGCTTGAGTGGCAACAAGTATTTTCATGTGAGAATGTGTTACTACACTAGCCTCTGTAGTCTCAGGGATTTTGTTAATTGAACTAATTCATTTGGCCCCAAAAATAGATCCAAGGTTTTAAGGTGGATACAGACGGACAGGTGATGAGCAGGTAATGTTGTCCTTGACTTGGGGTTTATTTACCGATACTTTTCTTGGTTTTTAGGTGGTGGTTGGCGGGGCAGAATGGCACTACATAGCCACCCAGGGGCCCCTGCCACACACGTGCCATGACTTCTGGCAGATGGTGTGGGAGCAAGGAGTGAATGTCATTGCCATGGTCACAGCAGAGGAGGTAAGGAGAATGGCCTACTCCACGTCCTTTTCCCCAGGGAAAGGGTGGCCAGAAGATGGGCTTTGTGCTGGCAACTTTGCTACACTATCCTTCTTCCTGCATTCTCTGCAAATGCTTTTCTCTTTGCTATACATCTGTTTTCTTACTTCCAGATAGATATTTTTCCCCTGGAGAAAATTGATTGTTGTAGCTTTTCCTCCTCCCATTTTCTTCTTGCTTTTAACTCTTTTCCTTGGATTGTAATGCACTAAACTGAAAATAAAACAACAGAAAACCAAAAATGACCAGACTTTAGTTCAACCCGCTGACTTTGTGTACCAAATGAAAACAGTGATCTTTCCACTGGAATTTGGGAGTCTCAGGCTGCTCTGGGCAAATCGACGTAGATGCCCAACTCCAGGCGCCCCCCAGCTCTGCATGCCACCATGCTTATCAGCTGAAAAGAGACCAGAAGCTGTTGTTCCTGGAGAGGCCTCTGTTCTTTGGTGGAAGAAAAAATATCTTTTTCTTCTTTTGCCAAGCCAAACATAGTTTTTCCGCTGTAACTAGAGAACTCTATGTGATGTTATAAAAAACCAGCCTACACTGCCAGTCAATCCAGTCTCAGTGTTCAGCTTGCTGTCTTTGCAGGGAGAAGTGTTGTGTTTCCTCTCTTGTCACATTCTCAAAATTTCTTTAACCACCTTCTTTTATTTCTTTCATTAAATTCCAGTTTATGTTTTGAAATCATTCAAGGGACTAGTTTCATCTCTGTTTACCAATATCTGTGGTATTGCAATGGCCTTTCCTAGCTACGTTAAAGGGGTCAGGAACAAAGAAAACTGGGGAGGAAAAAGTCATATTTTTCTTCATTGACTGTTTTGAGCATTGACTTTTCAGCACAGTCCATTAGAAGAAAATAATGAAAGGGACATCAGACTCTTTAAAGCCAGTTGCACTTCCCTGGGCTGACCTGTTTGACCTTCCCATAAAGAGAATGAATCCTCCTTAAAGCTTCTAGAATAGATTTATCACCTTATCAGATCAGACCATTGCAAGGCATTCATTCACCTAAATACAGCATACCAGCTGTGCTAACTTCAGGAGTACATGGTAGTAAACGAGACAGGCACCATCCCTGTCCCCATAGAGCTTATGTCCTAGTGGGAGGGACATTCAAAAGTGAACAAATAAAATAAGTGCAGTTAGCAGTAAGTGCCGTGGCAAAAATGGAAAACTACAGTCCTGAGTGGGTCTGGGTGAGTACAGGTCTTCCTGCCTCGTCCCTCCTCGTCTTTGTGTGGGTTTCAGCCGCAAAACTGTCATTCATACTAGGGGACTCCTACTAAAGGGTAGCTTCACAATGTGCAACCCTGAGCTCCAGACTCTGTATCATGTCACACACTTGCTGGAAGGCTGGAAATGAAAACCTTATTAATAGGAGCATAAATTCAAGGGAGAAAATTTTTTAAAATGGGAAAAGGGTTAAGAAAGAGAGTGACTGGGGGCTACTTGGGATCAGGGCGTGGCCAAGGACCCTCCGAGGAAGTGGCATTGGAGGTGAGACCGGAGTAACAAGGGGCCAACCTTGCCAAGACAAAGTAGCATCTAGTGATCTGTGGGACAGCTGGGGACTTACAGCCTTTTAAAATCCATAACTGATTTAGACACTCAGCAGAAATGTAAATTCGAGGTAAATCTGCTTTCACAGGATTGGTAAATAAAAGAGGAAGGTGTGCTTCCAACTTAAGGAGACTCAATGAGCAAATGAAGCCAGGCAAGGTAATTTATATATTCCCCAAAGATGTGTTGCTTTACAAGTGGGCTTTACAAGAGGAACTCCAGTGTTGCTCTAAACAGCCGTCAGGGTTCCCAGAGCCTGTCACCACTGCAGCTCTGTGTGTTCAGTGCTCCTTCTCTCTCACCACCTACTCCTTGCCCTGGATCTCCTCAGCTACCGCCTCCCCCACACTCCACCCCTTCTCCAGGGATTTTAAAACTGCAAAACTGAAACACAGACCTTGTGTAAATGGTTGAGAGTGCATATTCTCAGAAAAGATTATAAAATCAAGGGAGAAAGAATGGTGATTTAACCAGCTGTTCTCAGTTCTAGTTGTAGATTGAACCAAAACGCATTGGTCAGGCTGAAACAAATGTGAGATCAACACTAGATAAAGATAGTGTCGGTAGTCAGTGTGCTGTAACAGAAAGAGCTCTGCGCTGAACATCCGAAAGGAGTAGCATGACCTAGAGCGATTGCTGGAACCCCTTCCCCACTTGTCTAAAACCTTTGAATGACTTCCCATTGCCCCTGGGGTGAAATCCAAACTTTCCACCATGGACTGTGAGGCCTTTCCAGTCTCCTGTCCAACCACCTGCCCCCTCACATGTCACACTCCAGCCACCCCGAAGACCTTCATTTCTTGAATGCACCAAGCTTGTTCCTGCTTCTAGATTTTGCACTTGCACTTCTCTCTAACATTCCACTGCACCTCCGTTGTGAATCTTTTAAATTTTCCATTGATGTAACTGTCATTGTAAATTGTGTTATTGGTCTTAACTAGCATGTGTAGGATTTACCCTGTACAGTGTAGACACTGCAGAGTGCTACTGAATTAGCGATTTAGAAGCTATTTGCATTTCATTCTGTCTTCACCTCTTAGGATTAAAAGGATGAGAGCTTCCCTTGACCTATTTCCAATTTTGCTTTATATGTGATTTAGGAGGGCGGACGAACCAAAAGCCACCGATACTGGCCCAAACTGGGTTCCAAGCACAGCTCAGCCACCTATGGCAAGTTCAAGGTGACCACGAAGTTTCGAACGGATTCTGTTTGCTATGCAACCACAGGCTTGAAGGTCAAGCACCTTTTGTCTGGGCAAGAAAGGACAGTGTGGCATTTACAATATACTGACTGGCCAGATCACGGCTGTCCAGAGGACGTCCAAGGATTTTTATGTAAGTGTTTTTATTCCCAGTCTGCTACCTGACTGACTTTTACCTACTGTGTCAATAATCCAGCCGTTGGAGATGAAATGGAAAAAGAGGATGCTTTCTCTTAAGTAGCAAAAGTATTATAATATTGAAATATATGTTCCTTTCTTATTATGTAGAACAGGGAAGAATAATACATGTCACCTATTCTGTTTGCCTTTCATGCGCATAAGCTAAAAGACTGTGATTGACATATTGGCTCTACCTTGATTCAGACCTTTAGCTACTCATTTAATCGGTAACTATTCTGACACATGCTACAACAAGGATGAACCTTGAGGAATGATGCTGAGTGGAAATAATCCAGTCACAAAAGGACGAAAATTGCGTGATTCCACTTATATGAGGTACCTAGAATAGGCAAGGTCAGAGACAGAAAGTAGGTGAGAGGTTACCGGGGCTGCGGCAAAGGGGGATTTGGGAATTACACTTTTTTTTTTTTTGAGGCAGAGTCTCATTCTGTCACCCAGGCTGGAGTACAGTGGCACGATCTCAGCTCACTGCAACCTCTGCCTCTCAGTTTCAAGCAATTCTCCTGCCTCAGCCTCCCACGTAGCTGGGACTATAGGCGCAGCCACCACGTCTAGCTAATTTTTGTATTTTTAGTAGAGATGGGGTTTCACCATGTTGGCCAGGCTAGTCTTGAACTCCTGGCCTCAAGTGATCTGCCCGTGTCAGCCTCCCAGATCGCAGGGATTACAGGTGTGAGCCACCGTGCCTAGTCAGGAATTACCATTTGATGGGTGCAGTATTTCTGTTTGGGACAGTGAAAAAGTACTGGACATGGATGATGGTGATGGTTGCACAACTATGAATATGCTTAATGCCACTGAACTGTGTACTTAAAAATGGTTAAACTGGTAAATTGTTGTGTCCACTTTGGCACATTAAAAAAAAAGGAGAAATAAAATCTAAAAATAGGCCGGGCGTGGTGGCTCACACCTATAATCCCAGCACTTTGGGAGGCCGAGGTGGGTAGATCACCTGAGGTGGGGAGTTTGAGACCAGCATGGCCAACAGGGTGAAACCCCATCTCTACTAAAAATACAAAATTAACCAGGTGTGGTGGCGCATGTCTGTAATCCCAGCTACAGGGGAGGCTGAGGCAGGAAAATCGCTTGAACCTGGGAGGCGGAGGTTGCAGTGAACCGAGATTGCATCATTGCACTCCAGTCTGGGCAACAAGAGCGAAACTCCATCTCATAAATAAATAAATAAATATAAATATAAATAAATGAATAACATTAAAAATTTTTTTTCATGAAGGTTTGCATCTCACAAGCCCTATATTTCCCTATAGTCGTAAATCTCAGTACTTTCTTGTACTTTCTCATATTTTTATGAAGACACGAAGAACTATTGAAACCCTCTTGTAGCTTTCGAAACTGAAATTTGCTCAATGGCTAATTAATTTCTATGTATGTGTATTTTTAGAATGTGGTTATATTAGAAACTAATTCACCAGATTATGTGCAGTATTTTTATTTGAACGGCCCAAAATTGGCCATGTACCCACTACATGCCAGGCACTGGATCGGGCTCTGAGAATGCAGAGGTGACAGAGTTACAGTCTTCACTTTCAAGGTACTCAGAGCCTAATGGGAAAGACAGGCCAGTCAACATCGTCCAAAGATGAGATCTGATACCCTCCTCCACTTTTCAGTGGTGGCTGCAGCTCTCCCTCTTTCCACATGCTTGCCTAACTGTCCTGGGCTTGTTGGGAAACCCCATTCCTTACTCACCCAACTGGAAAGGAGCCCCATATGCTCCCTGTAGCCTTGTGCCTGCTCTGTTGTTGACTCTCTAGCTAGTGGAAGACCTGTGACCACCACAGAGGGACCATCATCCAGATGTTGGATAATGTCAAAAACTTGATTTTATTTTGGTATTCATTTAGAATGGGAGAAAAAGGGAATGAGAGAGAGAGAACAGGTTCTCAAGACCTAAAAATACTGATTTACAAGTTCCAATAAATATTCTGATGTGTACTTACCCAGCAATACAAGCATTTCATTTCCATGAAAGTGACAATGGTACTTGAGGGTTTTGGCACTGAAAGCAGAGAGCAGAAAGATGATTGGAGTCAGAGGATCTAGAGTAAGATCCAGAGAGGATTCGTGATTTGCCTGAGGTCAAATGGCTTGTTATCTGTAGCTTGAAATAAGGGCAGTGACCTTTGCAGAACTTCCCTTCCTCCTAACAGTGCTCATTGTATTTCTTTCAGCTGATCATGTGCTAATTGATTAAAATTTTCTCCAAGAAGCAGAAAAGGGAAATAATATAAGTAGATGAGTTTGTTGATTGGCTAACAGCTTTGATGAAAGAGTGAGCTTATAAAGCACTTTAAAGAATAGCCTTTTAAATCAGAACCAATTAAGGAAAGCCTGTCTAAATTACCGAAAAATACATAGTAGTTTTAAAGAATGTAAATGTATGTATTATGCTTTTAGGAAACTCAGTACACGTATTCTGTGCAGGGCATTAGAAATGTTGAATCTGTTTCTCCTAGGTTTTAAAAGATTTTTTTGCCCATGTTTAAATTAGGTTACCTGGATGCAGAGTACCTAAGCCAAATTGTTACTGCCCTCCAGAAGTCTTTATTGAGTTACGGCGTAAGGAACTTTATTAATATGACTGATAGAGGAAACATCCTTTAAATCTACCTCTCCATTACATGAAAGGCTCTATTTGAAAGTGGCATCTACTGTATTACCCAACATTCCTTTTATTTTTCTTCTTAAATTTAGCTCAAGTAAAGCTTTGTCTCTTGTATGTAAATATTGCCTTTGGTCAGACAGAATACTCAGTTGCCTAATGTCTTTTCCCCCTCACAGAAAAAGTGTAAAGAAGATTCCACACACAGTATCTAGCTTGTATTGGTACCTAATAGTAACTACTCCCTCTGTTCATCTCACCATCTCCTTTTTTTTTTTTTTTTTTTTTTATTGAGATGGAGTTTTGCTCTTGTTGCCCAGGCTGGGGTGCAATGGTGGGATCTTGGCTCACTGCAACCTCCGCCTCCCAGTTTTAAGCAATTCTCCTGTCTCAGCCTTCCGAGTAGCTAGGATTACTAGCTGGGATTACAGGCGCATGCCACCATGTCTGGCTAATTTTTGTATTTTTAGTAGAGACAGGAGTTCATCATCTTGGTCAGGCTGGTCCCGAACTCCTGACCTCAGGTGATCCGCCCGCCTCAGCCTCTTAAAGTGCTGGGATTACAGGCATGAGCCACCGCGCCCGGCCCTTCTTTCTTTTTTGTTTTGTCCTATCTCATGGTACATTACTACTACTACTAGTACTGCTCTGACTAGTACTAATAACTGTTACTAGTCATCATCATCCTAGTAGTAGTAGTAGTGATAATAATAGTTTACTTTTTTGGTAAACTACTTCAGATTATTTTGTAATTAGATAAGTTTATAAAGGAAAGTGTGGGTTATTTATATATGTCTGTAAACAAGTGCTTTGAAATTATTTGAATGGTTCAAACCTACTTTTTTCTCTTCAGCAATGTAAACATTTCCCCTACAGTCTGGTTTACACTTTTGCTTTAGGATGAGGTTCACTGAGTATCAAGAACCTTTAAATCTGTTTCTCTCCTGAGCTACTACAAAATCTAAATTATTAATTAAATTTTGGGGGCTTTTGGAGTGTCTGAGGATTACATTTCTGTACTTTTCTCTTTTGTCATGGTTGTGAAAAAAGTCATTAAGGCTTGGAATCCTGTGATTTTTCTTTTGTGCCCAGTTGGAGTCATGAACACACCCCTCCCTGCACAGCCCTGCTGAGCCAAGCAGATGCTAGAAGGCCTGGGGGGTATCATGACCCCCTCCACCTCACACACATATTGCCTCCAGAAAGGGGGTTCATCTTGGGCTACTCACATAGCCCCGTGGAATCCATGCTGAAAAGCAGACTCTCCAAAGTCTACTTTAAAATCCAAAAATGAAGTCAAGCCTCAGTTGACATTCACTCATCAGTGAGGGGAAGGAAGAAGGGGCAGATGGATGCTCTCTCCCTACCAGAAATTGGCTCTGACAGGCGGGCGTTTCAAGGGGACTTAGCAGTTGTTCTGATCCCAGTCTGTTAATAGCAGGAATTGCTGTAAGTAATGTCTAGAATCATCTGCTTGGGGGACTTAGGGATTTGCAGAGGGGAAAACAGAATTTAATTTTTAAAAAAGAACTATTTAATTTAAAGAACAAATTCTCCCATGAACTAATTGACTCCCAGCTGGTCCTTTCTGGATCCAGGACTGTACATTGGGTACCAGCCAAATAATTAGTATCTTGTAAGAACTGTAAATTATTGTCACTTAAACACACACACACACACACACACACACACACACACACACACACACACACATTCACCATCAGTTCTCTTCCACTCCCCCGGCCCCAACTTATATGCAAAGCCACGGAGGACTTAGGTGACAGAATTTGCATTTTGTTCTGCAGCCTACTTGGAGGAGATCCAGTCGGTCCGTCGCCATACCAACAGCATGCTGGAAGGCACCGAGAACCGGCACCCACCTATCGTGGTCCACTGTAGTGCTGGGGTGGGAAGGACCGGCGTGCTCATTCTTTCTGAGCTGATGATCTACTGCTTGGAGCATAATGAAGTGAGTCATTCTGGGCTTCTCTCCGGATACTCCACCTTGGGGACAAGTCTACACCCTGGCCAAACCTTTGCCTGCGCCCTTGCCTTTTCAGTGGTGAATTTCCTCTCTCCCGACCAGAGTTTTCCAGGCTCCTGGTTCCTAGTTTGACTCTGACATTTACAGCCCTCCTTATCTTTTTGCCTTCCCCACTGCTCCGTGTAGATATCCAGATAAAAGAGGAGAAATGAGGGCGTGCAATAGAAAACACTTAGAAAATGTGATCTTAGTCGGCATCTACTTCCAGAAGTCTTTGGCATTTTGTAGATAGCCTGGTTTCATTGTGGGTAATTTTCCATGGTGAGTTATTTGACCCCATATAGTTTAGATGCATCTTACATTTCTAGGATGTGTTCTGGCATAAATCCTAGGTGAAGAAGTATCTCCTTGGAAAATGTTTTTCATTCTTCAGAGTGAGGTTTGCGGGGTTGTTTGCTTATCTAGTCTGGTAGTTGTGTGGTGTAGGGGAGCCGAGTAGATACTTTGAGCATGCACACATCCCCGTCTTTGCATTGGCTGATCACCCTACCCCTTCTTCCTGCAGAAGTGGGGTGCCGCTGAGCCTGTGCACACAAGGTACATGGCATCCCTTTGCTGCTGTAGGATTACGGAGTTACACTGAGACGTTGGATTTTGTGTAGGTGAGACAAACAGCAGTCAAAAGCTAAGGAATAGTTCTTCTACCTTCTAGCTACCTGGGACATTAGAATTTTTAAGGGGTTTTTGCCTGCCATATCAGCCAAGTAGAGGAGCCATGCGCATGTCACTCCTCCTGTTTCACAGAAGAGGAAACTGAGGCCCGGAAGTAACTCCGTGATTCGTCTAGTGCCATGTGGCTCTTATGCAGTGGTACTGAAGCCAGAAGCAAGGTCTTCTGCATCTGGGTCCAGAGTTATTTCCTGTCTTCACTCTGCCTCCAAACGCTGTATAAGATTTGGTTCTTACTCAGTTTTCCAATTATATGGCTTGAAAAAGTAAAGGAAACTTGTGGTTTGGTAGTTCTTAAATTATAGAATGATTTGTTGCAATTCTGTGGAGGAATTTATATGATAATATACTATTTATTCAATAGCATGAATCGTTTGAAAATCAGATTAAATATGAAGTTTGTCATATTGAATCTTCCAGGAAAACAACAAATGCTAAACTTAGACATTAAACTTTCTGCCTGTGAAATGATAATTTTGAGAATCTTCTAGTCTGTCCGTGGGAATGAATGTTTGTGCCACTAAAAATTGGAAAAGGGGCAATCCGAGCTGTAGCCTAATGTTAGAAAAACATAAAACAAAGCTTGAGTGAAATGCTCGTCATGGAATCAGTTGAGACTACATAACGGAAATGTCATTACCCTCTGAGTTTGTACCATTTTGTCCCACATAGGATTTTTTTATTGTTTGCCTCTCTATTCCTCTCACTACTAGAGGTCTCTAGAAATCTCTAGAACAATGAGTAACCTGCCACTGAGTCTCAATCCATCCATTGCTAGGAAGACAAAATAAGATGAGGTAGAATCAGTGTGTGCATGGCTTGAGGGCCTCATCATCACCTCCCCCACCTAATTGTCCTTTCCTTCCCTTCATATCACTTTTGTCACCAAATTCCCCGCTTGTTTTCTTTTCTTTTTTTCTTTTTTTTTTTTTTTTTGAGAAAGGATTTTGCTGTTGCCCAAGCTGGTCTCAAACTCCTGGGCTCAAGCAGTCCTCCCACCTCAGTGTCCTGAGTTGATGGGATTACAGCTGTGAGCCTGGCCACTCCCCCTATTTCCCCGTTCCCTGTGCTCTGCTTCCCACTTCCCCTTTTCAACTCAAGAAGCCATTCTGTCTTGTCTGACATTAAAAACTATTCTTTTCTGAGCTCTTTGGAGACCCGTCAAAGGCTGAGCCTCTCAGTGAGGCGATGACATGGGGGCTCACTGAACACCAGATGTTATTGGACCAGCAGAGCACAGACAAGGCATATCAAAGCCAGAACAGTTTGGAGGGAGGGATTCGGCCAGTGTGGCCTCCTGTGTACTTGGTGAAGGCTCAGAGTGGTTACATGCTCTATGGTGTGTCCAAACATAGCGGATTTCCTCAGTGCCCAACTGCATGCCAGAACATTCTTTGCTGGGACGTGGTCAATCCAAAAAGAACTTCTGTTCCCATTGATATTCAAAGATAGCAAGATGACTCATATTTTTCACTTCACTTCCCCTAGCACAAATATAGCCAGTCTTATCTGTCCTATTTCCCATGGTTGCTATTGGTAGATGGTCAGGGGGAAAAAATGCTCTACTTTTGTTCTGATACTGTTTCAGGCCTGGCTAGTAAGATCCAAGCCCCTATTTCAGGAGAAGAGTAGACCATGTTTAGTTTGTTTGTTTTATAAGCAAATTTTTTAACAAATATATATTAAATTGTGGGTCCCATTTTTCTCCTGTCCAAACTCCCCTGCCTTCTTTCCACAGCTTCTGGATTTAACATACTTTGTATTTTAGTCTGTAATTCATGCAGTTTTAATTCTGTCAGTGAAATGACCTTTCTTTTTCCTGGACTTGTCCCTCTCAGTCTTATTCTAAACACAGAAAAGTTGAGCAGAAACAATGAAACGCAGACACTTACAATGAGGTTGGTAGCTGTGCGGTGGGGAGTGGGGACAGCTGTCCCAGGCTGCTCTGGGAAGCCTCTCTGTGGCCCAGTGCTTTTGGTCGCTGAGTGTTAGCTGAGACATTTTAAGGTGCATAGAGTTTTTCAGGAAGCACTCGTTTTATGGTCTGCAGTACACTCTCTCAGTCCCCTGGATAATTACAAAAACTTAGGATCTCAGTAGCCAAAAGGGCAGATGTCTTGATCTTGCTGCTTTTCTGAATAAGTTATACCTGCTTCATAAAGTGAGGAGGAGAAAATGTCTTCTAGACAAGATTGAGCAAGTGTCAACTGCTTTGTGCTTCCTTGGCTTGGGGACAGTTAAGAGCAGAGCCTGTGGGAGTGAATCAGTCTTTAAGCCAGCTGGGACCCTTTCATTGAAGACCAGGAGAACTTTCTTTGTCATGTCCCCAGACTTCTCCATATCAGACAATATACTGTCATTTAGGCTCAGTCCTACAGGTAATTGAGATGGGGATGATGGTAGAGGAGGAGGAGGAGGGTGTGGTGGTGGAGGAAGTGGTGATGGTGACAACATTGAAAATAGTATCTTAACAGCTAGCTTGTGTCTAGTGTTTGCCATGTATACACACTATTCTAAAGCCTTATAGTATTAACACAAGTAGCCTTTGCAGTGACACTGTGCACCAAGTCCTGTTAGTACCTGTATTAGTCCATGCTCACACAGCTATAAAGAACTACCTGAGACTGGGTCATTTATGAAGGAAAGAGGGTTAGTTGACTCACAGTTCTGCAGGCTGTACAGGAAGCATGGCTGGGAGGCCTCAGGAAACGTACAATCATAGTGGAAGGGTGAAGGGGAAGTAAGCACGTTTTCACATGATAGCAGAAGAGAGAGAGCAAAGGGGGAAGTTAAAACATACTTTTAAACAACCAGATCTCATGAGAATTCACTGTCACAAGAACAGCAAGAGGGAAATCTGCCCCCATGTTCTAATCACCTCCCACCAGGTCCCTCCCCCAACACTGGAGATTACCATTCAACATGAGATTTGGGTGGAGACACAGAGCCAAGACCATGTCAGCATCCTCACATAACAGAAGAGAAACTGAGTCATAGGTAAATGAAGTAACGTGCCCACTTCCCACAGCCAAGAAGTGGTAGAGCTGAGATTCAGCAGATGAAGCCCTACTTAGAGCCTGTGCTCTGAACACCAGTGTGATCCTGCCTCCTGACTAAAACCTTTGCTGGGTAGGGAAGAGGAGCAGCCTTATTCTCTCTATTCTTTTAACTTCATTACCCAACCACAGAGTAATCCTCATCAAACATGAAATTAAGTTCGTTATTAGGTGGCTCTAGATCACATCTCATGATACTGGTCACTTTGCAATATAATTTAGGCAGAGACCTACCTGTTACCATCAGAAGCTTGTAACCTAGGTTCTGTATTTTGATTCATAGTTCGAAGATTCACATGCCTTTTTTTTTCTTTTCTTACTAGGCAGGGACTTGACTTTGTCCGTTTGCACCACTGTGATGACACCACTGCACTCTAGCCCAGGCAACATCACACGTTTGTGATGTGCATTCCTTAGTTGGTGTTGAACAAGAGTGACTGATGGCACGTGTCATGTCATAACTAACTATACACAGTTTGGAAATAGCTGAAATTATTTTTCAAGGTTCAAAGGTTACAAAGTCAAGCATACAGCTGAGTTTTTGTTATTTTCTTTTAAACACTTGCTTAGCCCTTGAAAACTTCCTGGGTGCCATCATGCCCGGGGTTAAGAGCTCACAGAGCACAGTGAGTGTGCTGAGGCCACCATGGCCTCCACAGCTCGGGGGTGC
This sequence comes from Colobus angolensis palliatus, assembly GCF_000951035.1. Taxonomy (NCBI): domain Eukaryota; kingdom Metazoa; phylum Chordata; class Mammalia; order Primates; family Cercopithecidae; genus Colobus; species Colobus angolensis. Next base: position 1,540,971 of record NW_012121932.1, on the reverse strand, counting down.
TCCAGCCGTATGTGTCCTGGCTGGTCCAGGAGGATGGACGTGGTGAAGGGGAGGGGAGAGGACACTGTGACGGCCTCTGATCTGCTCAAGTATCCATGACACTGTGTTAATTTCCTTTCATTAATGATAATATATATCATTGTATATACTCTCAAATAATTCACACATAGGCAATCTCATTTAATACTCAAAATGTTCTCATTTAAGACTCAAGGCCAGGCACAGTGGCTCATACCCATAATGCTAAGACTTTTAGAGGCCAAAGCTGGAGGATTGCTTGAGCTCAGGAGTTTGAGACCAGCCTGGGCAACATAGTGAGATCTCGTTTCTACACAAAATTTTAAAAATTAGCCAGGTGTGGTGTGCCACGTCTATAGTTCCAGCTACTCAGGAGGCTGAGGTGGGAGGATTGCTTGAGCCTAGGAGGTTGATGTTGCAATGAGTTACGATTGCACCACTACACTCTAGCCTGGGCGACCGCAGATCAAGACCCTGTCTCAGAAAAGGTGTTCTCGGCCAGGCACTGTGGCTCATGCCTGTAATCCCAGCTACTCAGAAGGCTGAGGCAGGAGAATCGCTTGAACCTGGGAGGCAGAGGTTGCAGTGAGCAGAGATCAAGCCACTGCATTCCAGCCTGGGCAACAGAGGGAGACTCTGTCTCAAAAAAAAAAAAAAAGTTCTCAGTTAAAGGCTTTTACTCCAAGTAGGACTGGTGTTCAGAAATGGTGCTTTGACATTTTAAAGATTCACACTTCAATTATCTCACTTGATCATGACCACAGTCCTGTGAGATTATAATTGCATTAACATTAACATTTATTAATGTTAATAAAGGAATAATGAGGCCAGGCGCGGTGGCTCACGCCTGTTATCCCAGCACTTTGGGAGGCCAAAGCGGGCGGATCACCAGAGGTCAGGAGTTCAAGACCACCCTGGCCAACATGATGAAACCCTGTCTCTAGTAAAATTACAAAAAATTAGCCAGGCGTGGTGGTGCACACCTGTAATCCCAGCTACTCCGGGGGCTGAGGCAGGAGACTCTCTTGAACCTGGGAGGCAGAGGTTGCAGTGAGCCGAGACATACCACTACCCTCCAGCCTGGGCAACAAGAGTGAAACTCTGTCTCAAAACAAAACAAAAAAGGAATAATGAGTAATATTTATTAAGCACTCACTGTGCACTAAATGCTTGATGTGTGTTTCATCATTTGATCCCATGAGGCAGATGTTATTTCATACCCCATGTTATTGCTGAGGAAATGTCAGTAACTAGGGCAAGGCCACACTGCTGTTAGAGGAAAGCATTATTATCCTGATTTTACAGATGAGGAAACTAAGACCCTGAGATGTCTTAAATCCTGTCATTGGGTTGTGGTGGGGTTGAGAGTACCCATCAGGTCTCACTCCAGCCTTTATGTTTTATCCAGCAGACTAGTCTGTATTTAAAATAATACACCAGGACAGGTGTGGTGGCCCACGCCTATAACCCCAGCACTTTGGGAGACTCAGGTAGGAAGATTGCTTGAGCCCAGGAGTTGAAGGCTGCAGTGAACTATGACTGTGCCACTGCATTCCAGCCTGGGTGGCACAGCAAGACCCTCTCAGAAAATTTGAAATTAAATAAAAATAAAATATCCCACCAGTGACACATGATGACCAGGTTCTCCAGTTGCTAGTATAAACTGTTTGATACGTAAAACTCAGCCAGGGCAGAGTCCCTTGCTTTCTCTTATACCTGGGCATGGGCAGTGGGTGAGTGCTTCCTGAATGAGGGAATGAGGAATGCTCTAAGGGAAGCCTCCTGTCTCAGGACCTTGTGCTTTCTCTCTTTTCTTGCAGAAGGTGGAAGTGCCCATGATGCTGAGGCTCCTCAGGGAGCAGAGGATGTTCATGATCCAGACCATCGCTCAGTACAAGTTTGTCTACCAAGTCCTCATCCAGTTCCTCCAAAACTCCAGACTCATTTAATCCCCCAAATCCAGCTCCTGGAGGAGGGACCCAGCTCCATCGTGCAAGGAGAGTCACCTCCAGAAAACATCTGCTCCCCCCGCGGGGGTGCAGGTGGCTGGCAGCAAGCAGGCTTTCTGAAGAGAATAGCCAAGATTATTCACACATGCCATGTATTATTTTATATGAGATAATTTATTTTTTTCCCCTTTGGAATAACTTTTGTGAATTATTATAATGCAGTTTTCCTGATAATATAGTACTTTTCATTCGAACCACATTTTGACTGATCTGCATATATATGTCAGTAGGTAAGGTTGCCTGCTGGATCATTTTGGGGACAGAGGCATGAGGGAGCACATCTCTTGTGAAGTTGCAGCCAGATTTGTAACCAGCCCTGAAATTCATCAGCTTAATTCATTCATCATTCATTACTTATATCCACAGCAAAGATGGTAAGAAAAGTAATTCATCCTGAAATATAAAGAAAAGGGTCTGAAGGAACAAGTACGATTCTCTTATATTTTGGGACTCATGAGCCTTGATAGACAGTTTTCTCTCTTCTTCATTTCTGTTCCTCATCCTCAGTAATCTCCTCTCCCCGACACCCCCAACTTCCCCCCAAGCTTGAGTTAAAGACAGAACAGCTAAAGACAGTGCTGCCTTTACAGTGCAGTAATTGTCATCTTTGGGGACGAAAGAGAAGCTCCGTGTTGCACTTTTCTTGACCACCCCTTATTCTGGGCTCTGGAGCTTGTGTTTCCCTGCTGGGGACTGTACCCTGGGTATTTGTTACTACCTCTCCCGTTTGCTCAGTAGGACCCTGTCTGGTGGCATTGAGGCTCTGGACCAGGCCATCTGTGCCGTTAAGGCTCTACCCTGATTGAGAGAGAATAGCAGACCTAGAAAGAGAAAGCAGTTGGGCAGGGCCTTTGAGAATTGTGTTGTTCAGGCAGGGCCTTGATGATCATTGTTTTTTATTTACATAAGATGTGTGTGCTGGACAGAGACCCGAAAGTTGAGGTCACTAAGTCATTGGAAAGGTCATCAAGGAAACAGATGGGGAAGCTGATTTATGGGAGCTATATGGCATTTAGCTACGTAACAGGGGTCCTGGCCAGGAAACATCAAATTTGACCCCCCACTGTGCTGGTATCATCTTCAGGCTTTGGCCTGCAAGATCAGAATTAATCCTACTCAGGACCCCATAGTCCAAACTTGGGGCCACTTGATGAATGATGGTAGAATTGTCATTGGCAAAGCCTTGTGCTTCGTTCCTTTTCTTCATAAAATCCACTCTCTGGTCAGTTATCTTCACTTGGAAGCCCAGTTCTTAGTTTCTTCCTGTGGCTTCATTGGTCAGTGTCCTTCTGAATTTCCAAGGTTGGTACACAATAAATCATGTTTTGTACATTTTTCCTCTTACTGCATTTTGGGGGATTTATCATTCTATGTCTACTTTTTCTTGAGAACAACTTTGATATGTTGTTACGTGGTGCTAGGAAGTCAGAGGGCGTGCTCTTCCTGGTTGATTTGAGGCCACATCTTCCTTGTCTTTTTGCTCGGGGAAAAGGCAGCAGTGGAGGAAGGCATATGGAACGCCCACAGTGGTCAGTTCAAAGAACAAACCTGCAATTTAAAAAATGTAGTCAACTAGGCATGGTGGGTCACACCTGTAATCCCAGCACTTTGAAAGGCCAAGGTGGGCAGATTGCTTGAGCTAAGGAGTTCAAGACCAGCCTGAGCAACATGATGAAACCCCGTCGCTACAAAAAGTACAAAAATTAGCCAGGCGTGGTGGTTTGCCCTTGTAGTCCCAGCTGCTCTGGAGGCTGAGGCGGTGGGGGGATCACCTCATTCTAAGAATTTGAGACTGCAGTGAGCCATGATCTTGCCACTGCAGTCCAGCCTGGGCTACAGAGAGACCCTGCCTCCAAAAAAAAGGAAAAAAGGTTGTCAAGAAAAACTACATGTAGTAGAAAGGAAAATTTAATTGCAGTTTTTTTTTTTTCTCTTAGAGTTGACTGCTGTCGGAGTTCCATATGCCTTTCTTCATTGCTGCTTTTGTCCCCCCGAGCTAAAAAGATGAAGGAGTGGCATCAAATCAACCAGAAAAAGTAGACCTTTGTGACATCCCATCACCACATGCCAACAGGTTGCATATTCCCCATTACGTTCTTTGGAATATGAATCCTCTTTTTCAACCTGGCCAGGTGTTACGGTGGCTGTACTCTGTAGTTAGACTCAGAATATCTGGGGATGGAGGGCTTCCCCTCTGTCTTCTGCTTCAAGGTCTGAAGACTCAGTGAAGGAGTATAACCTGCTGATCTTTGTAGATTCTGGAGTTTCATCGTATATCCTGGGAAGAAAACCATTAGTATTACATGTATTTTCAGTGGAACAGAGCTTATAACCCTTATTATAAGAAGCTCATCAATAAGCAAAAAGGTATTTGTGCCCTTTCCTTGGAGGTTTTTCCATCCCTGGGATATTCTACTGTTAGGGATGTTTTAGCAAGTGGTCTCAGTTACTGGTTTACTGCATGATGAACAACATCAGTATTTATCTTTTATCTCTAAGCCCCAAGGTGGGCACTGTTAGAATGTCTCATGTGGACAGCATATAGATCTGGTGTGTCTTTGAGGACATCAGAGCTCATGGGCTTCCTTGAAATTCATCCACTGTCCCTGCCCTGTGCTACGGGAATATTCATTAGTGTACAAAATGCAGGGAGGAGGTAGGTTTAATATTCAACTTTCTAGCCAAAGTTTATATTGAAACCCAAAAGAAAACATTTAAGAGTTGTTCCACATATTTCACTTTTAAAAACAAATGCCTTTGGTTCTTTAGCACATTTTGCATTCCTTTTCACATCTCCAGTAAATGCCAGCATATCTCCTGTTAAATTAGCAGCAGCCATTTAAAGTCCTTTCAGTGGCATCTGCATAATAATTGCCCAGAGATGCTTTATATCTGGGAAGCAAGCCAAGGAATAAACCTTGAAGCAAAGTATTAAATTAGTTATCTAGTTAGAGCTTTTGGAATGATTTCCTGATGATGTATCCAGTCTAAAGCTAGAGCTGTCAGTGTCTATTGCTGCAGTTTGGATTTGAAGGGAGAAAATTAAAAATGGAGGAAAAAAAGTTACCATCTCACAACAAAGCCATCAAACATTTCCAGCCACTGTGTTCCAGGTTTTCAAATGGAAGTTTGGTTTCTTTCATCCGTACTCATTTGGATACACTGACCCGAGGTATTCATCCTTGTTTACTGTGGTCCCTGAATCATGGGGGCTGAATCTGATGTCTTCATCCTTGAGATGAGATGAGCCTGCTGGCTCAGCTGAGGAATGTCCTGCTGAGGTTTCTTTGGTTTCCTTGGGTTCTACGGATATACTGGATATACCACCTTTTAGCAGGAGTCTCTGGTAGCATTTACAGATAGCATAGACATTAGTATGCATTTCTTTCCCCAGATAGGAAGTAAAGGAGGATTTAGTTGCATGAGAAAAGGATGTTAAACATTGATTACACAGGAGTAAAGATGAATGAGCTGCTCTATTCAGTCGGAGCTAACCAATAAGATCAGGGAAGGTAAAAACACCTATATGGAATATTTTGAATCATAAGCTTTTAAGGAGCTTAAATTGAGAGAATTTTACTTTTAATTTTATAGATTGAAGAGAGGAACCACTTTTAAAAATTATAACGAAACTGCCATTGTTTTCCCAAGAGTCACTTGGCAATCTCTGATGAAGAGGCTCCCCCTCTTTCATCAGCCTGAAGAGAGGGTCTTTGTAGACTGCTGTGGGCCTTGTAGGACTTGACCACAGCTTATACCTACTTAACCTTTATCCTGCCTTCTTTCAGCTTGTGCTTTTCAGTTATAAACTCCAGTGGGTACAGCAGGCTGGCCTTTTCATCTGGCTGATTATTTTTCCAGCTTAATATAGATTGACCCATATGAAATTTCCAATAATGGACCATATTTTCTGCGAACAGACAGTGTTTGCATGGATCACCTATATCTTCCCCCGATACAGTGTAGATCCCAACACCAGATGTCATTTCTCCAGAGCAGTGCTGATGAACACAAAATGTGTACCCTGGGTGGGCCGGCTCTTTTCGTGAACCTGCTGCCCTGCTCATAGTGATCCTTGCATCACTTGGTGAATGGGCCATCTTCTGGGACATGGAAGTCGCAGAGGTAGATAGTGCACTGCAGTTTCTCTTAAGCCGGATTGGCCATCAGGCACATCACCTTGGAGTTTTTAGCTGCTGTCCTTTCCCTATGAGCAGTCTGTATTAACTGACCTCAGCCTACTTGTTACATGACGTATGGGTCCCAAAAGTGTCTTTGTCAAAAAGCAGAATGTGCTTTCTAGTCTCTCTTTCCCCATCTAATGGTACATTTGCTGGTGAAGATGAGTACAGTTGACCACTTCTACCTGTGGGTTCCACATCCCTATATTCAACCAAGTACAGATTGAAAAATATTTGAGGAAGAGGGGAAACCCACAAAGTTCCAAAAAGCAAAAGTTGAATTTGCCACATGCTGAATACTACATTGAATTCACGCAAATGAAGTGATGTGTAGGCATCGATTTAGGTACTGTAAGTAATCTAGAGATGATTTAAAGTATACAAGAGATGTGCATAGGTTATATGCAAATACTACGCCATTTTATATAAAAGACTTGAGCATCCATGATATTCTGGTATTCGCAGAGGGTCCTTGATTGCCCCCTTTGGTAAAGGATAACTGTTTCATTACTGATTTTCATTTGGGGAAGATCTCTCAATCCCTTGAGGTGGGGGGGGGTTGGGGGTGGAGGGTACAGGGCATTCTAGGATGTGTGCCAGGGAGCACGTATTCAAGGGATGGGATTGGGTCAGACCTGTGTTCTTCCTCAGTATCAGAAATAACTCTATGGAGCTCCTAGAATAAGACATTTCTGGAAGCACCACATAATTACTGTTGGGCTCTTAGGGTAGCCATTTTTGGGAATTTAGCGTTTCCATGTTTTACCAACAATTATTCTGCTGCTGTGTTTTCTTGTTTTGCCAATGGGTTTTGAGACACTCATCATGCTCTTTCTTATTTAGTGATTTCTTTTCGTGAGCAGAGCAACAGCTCATCCAGCATGGTTTCCAAATGGAGAAATTCAGGTCTTTCATAGAAACCGCACAGATTTTCCAATGGCCTACAGCTTTGTGGTTGGCAAACTAGTTGGCCCTATAGGGTGGCAATAAAGCTGTAACATGTTAAACTGCATTTGATACTTCTCTTGAATGCTGAGCAAGGAAGCAAAATAGTTCTTGTCTTTACTTAAGCTTCCAAGACATTTTGGGGCAAAGGACCTTACAGATAGCATCTGTTGAAAGTAACAGCAACATGTCAGGGAGAAACATGGGGGAAATCTCATCAAATTCTGCTATCTCAAATGTGTCGTCCAGAAGTCAGTGTTATTCAGGAGGCCCTGTGAAACTTGACCACCAGCTTGCCCCGTCAACACTCAGCCTTTATCCTACCTGCTCTCAGCTTTTGTGTTTCTGTTAGAAACTCAAGATAGGTAAGTATTTTTATTCAGTAGACTACCTTTCTTAATCTCTCCAGCTTAATATAGCTGCATCTTCTTTCTCAAGGCCAAACTGAGATATTCCCTATTAAAATGTCCATGAGCCTAGCATTGAGTACCTGGCATCTATCAATTTCATAGACTGGAAAATGATTGTTTGGTGCAGTAAAGAGGAGGATGTGTATCAGTTCCTACTGTTTGGAGCTTTGTTTAGCCTTCCCATTTTAAAAATAAATTCAAGGACATTGAGTTACAAGGCAGAAGGGCTGGAGCTACTGGGCAGCCTGAGTGTGACCAGCATTTGTATAGAAAGTCATTGCTCCTTCTACCATACTTTGGGCCATCAGGATCATTATTTCCCAAAAATGCCATAAACTTGCCCAAGAATTTCTATAAATGAGGAGAGGGAGAGGAAGGATTTTTGGATCAGTCCTGAAGTTGCTATCTAAAAGTTCTCTGTTTCACAAATAATTTTCTGAACTCTGTAATGCCTCTGCTACTCCCTACCTCCCTTTCTGTAATGTCAGCGTGATGGGAACCACCAAGTGGCATGCTAGGGAAACCCTGCGGCAGTGTTGGAGTCTATTTCACCCTAGCTCATGGTTTTAAACTGTCTTCACTGTTGAGGTAGAGCTGGATGAATGTCATGGATTGTGATGTGTGATTTATCATATTTGCCTGGATTTGCTGCTCAAAAGCACCATCTTCCCTCACCTGCCACTGGCAGCCTTTCCTTGCCTTGCTTGTTAGCAGAGCATTCTGCTTACCCATGTGGCTCCTGCATTTCTTGATTCTTCTCCCCTGTGATCTCAGAGGTGCTGCAGAGCACACTCCCCTTTACAGCAGGTCATGTTTATATTCAGGCCACAAAACTGGGATGTACATGCAGTGACTTTGGTGTTCCTTGTCTTGTTCAGGGGAACGGATGGGATTGTTGTGTGTTGTCACCCTCTTCATTCCATGAGTACCTTGTTCACTTAGGGTCTGCTGCCTTTTCTTTTTTTTTTTCTTTTTGAGATAAGAGTCTCGCTCCTGTTGCGCATGCTGGAGTACAGCCTCCTAAGTAGCTGGGATTACAGGTGTGTGCCACCACACCCGACTAATTTTTGTATTTTTAGTAGAGACAAGGTTTTGCCATGTTGGCCAGGCTGGTCTCAAACTCCAGACCTCGAGACGACCCCCCTCAGCTCCCAAAGTGCTGGGATTACAAGCGTGAGCCACTGCACCCAGTCTCTGCTACCTTTTCATATTTCCCCATCTGCTTTATGGATCAACTCTCAACAGTACACTTTTTCTTTTCTTTACCTATCCTATGAGTGCAACCCAGATGAAAGAGTTAAACCTTGTCGGAGAATCATTGCCTTAAACCTCTCTAAAATATGTAATTAGGGAATCTTACTGTAATTTTTAAAAAATTGCTTGTATAGTTTCAAAGAATAAGATCTGGCAAATGACCAGATGTGATGGCTCACACCTGTAATCAAACCAGCATTTTGGAAGGCTGAGGCAGGCAGATCACCTGAGGCCAGGAGTTCAAGACCAGCCTGGCCAACATGGTGAAACCCTGTCTTTACTAAAAATAAAAAAATAAAATAGCCAGGCATGGTGGCACATGCCTGTAGTCTCAGCTACTCAGGAGGCTGAGCCAGGAAAATCGCTTGAACCCGGGGGTGGAGGTTGCAGTGAGCTGAGATCGCGCCACTGCACTCCAGCCTGGGCAACAGAGTGAGACTTTGTCTCAAAAAAAAAAAAAAAGATCTGGCAGATGGAAATAACCAGAATGAAAATAGCTAGAAAACTCAGCAAGCAGGAAGCTTCCTTTCTCACCCTTTTGCTCCCTTGCTGATAGAATCAGTCACTTACTGTTAGAAGAAATGAAAGAAGCTCTGTTTAAAACAATGATGACAGCAGTACTTAATATTTATTTCAAGGTGAACTTATATAGATTGAGAGAGGCTACATTTGGCAGAGTGATGTGCAGGAAGACCCATTTGTTTCTAGCTTCTCCCTGCAAGGAGAATGTTTTCTTCACTATAGCCTCTTCACACAGACTGGCCATTCTAGTGAAACAGGTGGTAAACCTGCCCAGAAACATTTTATCTGTTTTCACTTATCTAGGAAGGGGTAAGATTAGCTGGTCATCTAAAATCTGTATGTAAGCTATCTTCATTTTCTTCCCCAACCTTCTCCTCCTGGGAAACACAAATGCCATCTCATCTGACAAAAGGTTTTAGAGGATAAAGCTGAAAAGATTGGATTGGGATCTTTTTGTGGCTTGGGGCGGAACCTTTTGCTAAAATCTCAAGAATGCTGCTTTGAGTTTAGCTAGGGTGACTCTCAGAGCTGGAGTGCCTGGCGTTCTCAGCATTTCTCAGGGGCCTCCCACCTCTCACAACTGCAGTGTTAGCTAATATATACCTTGAGCATAGAACTGAATGCTGTAATTCAGAGCCATTTTTTTTTCAACTTGAACATTGTACAATTTTACTGCAATTTCCTTTGAACTTTCTTGCCACTGTTTGGAATCTTAAAAATTCATTAGCCTTCTCCTTTCTGACATAAAGTTACACTTCATCAGAGATGAGTTCCTGTGTGTGTCCTTTGTTCCTTCAATAGCTAATTAATGTGCTTGAGGATACTTCAGTGGAAAAAAGGTCTAAATATGCAGATTACTAATAAACATGTAACCGTATGTAACTTGTGTTACATCAAATAACAAGCTAATCTAGTTTGTTTCACTGGACTAGGCTTGTGCTCCCTACTTCAGTATTTTGATGCTTTCCTTGCTCTTTGTTTCACAAAATATTGTGAATTTTGGTATCAAACAATGTCATTCAAAACAAATGACATTTATTAGGTTTCATTTTGAAACAATGTACAGGCAAGTCCCCAACTTAGAAACCGGTTTGTTCTTACAGTTCTTGGGCCAGCCCATAGGAGCCCACTGACCTCCACCACAGCCCAAATGGAGGGCTGTGTCAGTCAGATCTAGTTGGCTTTTGTGGGCTGACCCAGACATTTAATCACCATCTTTTCTGTTGTTGCCGTAAGAAATGCATTCAGGTTGGGACTTGGGACCCTGAGAGCACATTCTCCCCCTATGGTGGCCGCTTGCCACCTTGCAAGATGGAAGCCCAGTCTCCTTACTACCAAAGTGTAGTTGTAAGCAGAGAGAGGGGTGAGATGTTTATAGGACATTCCCTAAGCTGGGGAGTGATTTTTATCAATATTCATGTCAACTGTACTTTGGTATCTGTACTTTGGTATAGACTTCCTATCAATTTAATAATATGAAAAGCCTAAAATAAAACTATGCATGCTATTCTATGTGCTATTTTATATCAGTAAATAAGCTTATTATGCTTGCCAGTTGTATACACAGTTATGAGGTGTATAGAACTGACTTTGACAGTATTTTTTGCACTGTTTCCTATCTGTTTTTATAAAGTCTTATTTAGATCCTGAACCTTGTTGATGTTCTCACTGCCCTTGTGCTTGCTATAAAATGTTTCATATGTGCCTTTACAAATGTGAGATCTTTGTTCTAACCTTTTTTTGTAAAAGATATCTATTGATTTCCATATGCAATAAACCTTTTTTTCAGAGAAAACAGTTACACCTTCTCTTTTCTGTACTGTATATGTTTGCATTAGTTCAAAGTGCCTGGGAAAACCTGCATGCTTTGTTTTCTAAAGCCCATTTATTGCTACCCACTTTTTAGTCCTGTATAACCTTATCATACTGAAGATTTAGTTTGAAATTCCCAAGGTTGTCGCCGTTAGAAGGAACCTGAAAGGGGTGATCACTAGGCAAGTGGAGTGAAGAATACATAGAAATAGGTCTTTCTCACAAATGCAGCAATAAGCCTTGTTAAGTTCCAAGCCCCTCCTTACTCCTCCTCCACTGTCATTTACTCAGGTACCAAACTGTTGATGTGGAAAAGGCAGGCACCAACCAGGCTGCTGTAGAAAATCCAAATTCTTACTTTTGCCTTTCAGTTTTATAACAGCTCAACTTGGCCGGGCGCGGTGGCTCAAGCCTGTAATCCCAGCACTTTGGGAGGCCGAGACGGGCGGATCACGAGGTCAGGAGATCGAGACCATCCTGGCTAACACGGTGAAACCCCGTCTCTACTAAAAATACAAAAAAACTAGCCGGGCGAGGTGGCGGGCGCCTGTAGTCCCAGCTACTCGGGAGGCTGAGGCAGGAGAATGGCGTAAACCCAGGAGGCGGAGCTTGCAGTGAGCTGAGATCCGGCCACTGCGCTCCAGTCCGGGCGACAGAGTGAGACTCCGCCTCAAAAAAAAAAAAAAAAAAAAACAGCTCAACTTGTCTCTAGGTTTAAAGGTGGCTGTCCTGTCCAGACTTTCAGCCAATAACTGCCATAGCACATACACGGTGAACCCCTCGTATGTGGGTAGATGCTTTATGTATCCTTGGTAAGTAACAGAAAAATATAACAACTTCTCCCAGTAACTCATTGACAACCCCCATGACTATACAAGCGGTCATTGAACTACCAGAGATCCCAACTAGTTTGACATCAAAAAAATGAGAATACTGTAAGCCACTCTGGCGTGAAAGGATATGGCAAGCAAATCTCATTAAACATACACTTAATTTTCTATGGTGACTGTGGCAACAAAGCAATTACAATTATTGAAAGAAAGGCTACATAATGTTAAAAAAGATGATAATCGATAAAATAGGCCAATGAAAATGGAAGTAAATCGGGTAGCATGGCAGGAGAACAGATACACTAATTCGTTTTCTCTTTTGTGAGCTGAGCAAATAGAACCAGTTTCTTTTCTTTGGTTGATAAACAGAAAAAGTAGAAGTTTCTTATATAATTGAGAGATAAAACAGTAACCTAGTAGACGTATCTGTCTCCAAATATACTGTTAGCAGAGCTGGGGAAGAAAACTTTTAAAAAGACAGAAACAGAATAATTCCCCTCAAAACTAAAGATAAATATTAGAAACAGCAACGCGCACACACAAATATGCAATAAGATGACAATACCAGAACCAAATATGGCTATTTTATGTGATTTTACCTCTTATTTTCTTTAACGAAAATAAATGGGAAAAACTTGCCAGATTTACTAGTTAAGAAACATAATGGGGGAAAAAAAACTCAGCTAAAGAAAACAAACATCTAACAAAAAGAATAAATGAAACTTGTATAAACACAGCAAAACTACTTCTGAGGCAAAACTTAGATGAATTAATACACTTACCACATTCTTGAATAGGAAGATTCATGAAGAGGCTAGTTCTCTGTATATCACTGACTCCAGTGCAAGTCCAATAAAAAATCACAACACCAGAACAATTCAGGGGAACCCAGAAGGATTAGCTTTAGTACATACTAAAAGCTTTGCAGCGCAACAATATAAAAGTATTTTACTGGCACAAGAATAGATCAATAGAATGAAATACTGCAGAAATAAACCAAAGTTTTAGAAAGATGATCATGGTACCCTTCCAAATCAGCATGAGAAAATAAATAATTCAACAAATAATTCAATAAATGAAAATTAAAATGTATTAAGGAGTACCATGGGATGTTTTATTGTTTTTATTTATTTGAGACTGGGTCTCCCTCTGTTGCCCACGCTGGAGTGCAGTGGCATGATCTTGGCTTACTGAACCCTGTGCCTCCTGGGTGCAGGTGATCTCCCACCTCAGCCTCCAGAGTAGCTGGGACTACAGGCGTGCACCACCATGCCCAGCTAATTTTTCTATTTTTTATAGAGATGGGATTTTTGTCATGTTGCACAGGCTCATCCTGAACCCCTGGGCTCAAGTGATCAGCCCACCTCGGACTCCCAAAGTGCTGGGATTATGGGCATGAGCCCCTATGCTTGGCCTGTATATCTTATTAAACAATTCTGCTGAGCGAGACTCAGTCTAAAAAAGAAAAAAGAAAAAAAAAATGTCTAGCTAGATCAAAGATTTAAATACAAATTAATATTACTTTTTATAATAAACCAGTAATAGTTTTCTTCACTTAAAGATGAAAACAATCTGCCTTTGTACAGCAAATGTCATGAAAAAGTTAATGGACAACTAAAGTAAAAATATTTTTAACATATGACAAGGAGCTAATACCCTACTATATACCAAGCTCAGAAGTTATTATGAAAGACATTAACAAATAGCAAAACAATCAATGGCCATGTGGTATCACAGAAAAATTTGGAATTTCATATCAAGGGTGATAGGAGCCTCTTCTGTTTTAGTGAAACAATCCTTTTTTTATTTTTGAGGCAGAGTCTCCCTCTGTCACCCAGGCTAGAGTGAAGTGGCATGATCTCTGCTCACTGCAAGCTCCACCTCCTGGGTTCAGGCCATTCTCCTGCCTCAGCCTCCCAAGTAGCTGGGCATATAGGCACCCGCCACCACACCCGGCTAATTTTTTGTATTTTTAGTAGAGACAGGGTTTCACCGTGTTAGCCAGGATGGTCTCGATCTCTTGACTTTGTGATCCACCCGCCTCGGCCTCCCAAAGTGCTGGGATTACAGGCGTGAGCCACCGTGCCAGGCCGTAGTGAGACAATTGTTAGTGGGCCCCTAGATAGCTTCAGGATGGGGGCGGGTCTTCCGAAAGACTAAGACTTGATTAGGAGCTTAGAACTTTCAGCCCTATCCCCAACCTCTGGAAAGAAAGAGATCCTAGAGATTGAGTCAGTTTCAATGGTTAATCAATCAATCATGCCTATGTAATGGAACTGCCATAAAACCCCCTGACCAACAGTATTCAGAGAGCTTCTGAGTTGGTGAATACATCTACATGCCAGGAGGGTGGCATACCACAACTCCATGGGACCAGAAGCTTCTGTGCTCACGATCCTTCCGAATTTCACCCTATGTACCTCTTCATTGACCTATTCATTTGTCTTTTTTATGATAAACCAGTAATAGAAAGTAAAGTGTTTTCTAGAGTTTTGTGAGCCATTCTAGCAAATTAATGAACATAAAATAAGGGAGGAGGTTGTGGGAACCCCTTGACTTTGTAACCAAGTCAGACAGAAGTATGGTTAACCTGGGAACCTGATACTTGTAACTGGCATCTGAAGTGAGGGCAGTCTTGTGGGACTTAGCCCAGATGGGAACCACCAAGGGAATTTGAAGAGTGCATTAAAGTAGGATGTATCGATGCCCATCAAAAGAAAACCCTTGCAGCATCAGAAGATAAATGGAATCAACAGCAGATACCCTCATGTGCTCACCTAGGTGGCCACCGAGGTCCATGAAATTAGTGGAACAATGCAGAGATGCACTCAATCTAGACATATTCCTGTTGCACCCTCTGAGAAACAAAATGCTAGTAAGGGCTGTTTTGGGTGGGATGGGGGCCCTGCACTTAGCTCACAAGTCAGGCTAATGCCAGTAGGCCCAGGAGGCTACAACTGGGTCCTGAGAGAAATCAACACTGACTCTGGACTGGGATTTGCTTACCCAGTGGTAGATGCAAGTATGCTCAGAATGCTACAAAAGACCCAGAAGATAGTGCACCTATTCCAGACCAAGGGACACACTTTGCAGCCCACCATGTCCTCCAGTGGGAAGAGATATCTCAGCAAATGGGCGTAATGTTGCATATTACCCTCAGAGAAATGATTTAATAGAGAATTGTAACAGGCAGTTGAAATATTTACTGTCTAAAATTGGGGGAGATAGAGGCAGGAAGGGCTGGCTTCCATGCCTTCACAAGTGTGTGCTCACATAAAATAAGGGGGGCCTAAGGGAGTGTCCCCACTGGAGAGAGTCCTGTTTTCCTGGTGAACTTGGGGCAGAGGGATTGGGAAAGGGCGCTGGTATGACCACCATTCTTCCCAAGGAAAAGATTCTGGTATGACCATACTTTTTTTTTTTTTTTCCTTCCCTACATCATCTCACCTTTCTTTTTCCTATCTGATGCAGTGGTCCCAGGACCAGGGCTGCAACTACCAGTGCTGGAAGCAAGAATGATTTCTAAGCAAGAAACTGGAACTATGTTTCTAAACCTTTATGTCAGAATTCCTAAGGGCTTGATGGGGCAGGTTAGGCCTTCATCCTATCTAGCAAAATCGGGGTTACCAGTGAATGCAGCTCTATTGCCTAGTGTCAGAAATAGCCCGCTAGTTCTCTACCTATGGAATCCTACCCTACCCGAAGGGAGTTGACTGAAGAGGAGGCATTCGTTAGACTGGTATTGCTGTCTGCAACCTAGACGAGCACAGAGGTGGAAGCTACTTAGGTTCCATATCCCCTAACGGTGAATGAACAAAGTTAGGGGATAAATGGAGAGGAGAAATAGCAGCTGAGGGCAAAGGAATGAGTAAATGAGTTATGTAATAGGGGAAATCCAGTATCGTGCTGACATCTTGAAAAAGGCTCAGAACAAGAGATGATATTGTCTCTTAGCTCAATTATACCAGAGGCCTGGAAGGGTGACGACATACTGCCAAGATCACTCTCACCTGTGGAACGTGACAAGCTCAACTGGAAGCCTGCACGCCTGAGTGGCCTCAGCTAGGGAGACGTTTTCATGCAATAGGATGACAGAATGGATTATCAGTGACTACATGGGAAGCTAGAAGTGTGCCAGTAAATATCATCCTTTTTTATGAGGAATCTGTGGTCAGAGACCAAAGGGTGTCCTTTAGTGACACAGAAAGATATTTGGTCATTGTCCTCAGTTCCTGGGACACAGCTCCTAAAACCCTTGGAATTTCCTAAGTGACAGTAGTCTCTTTTGTTCTAATATGGCAACTCTTGGTGGGCCTCTAGGTAGCTTCAGGATAAGGGTTGACCTCCAGAAAGATCAAGCCTTAAATTAGAAGCTTGGAATGTTCAGCCTCAACTCCCCAACCTGTGGGGAAGATAGAAGGGCTGGAGACTGAGTTAATCATCAATGGCTAATGATTTCATTAAATGACTAATGATCATTTAAGTCATTAAATGATCAATGATTTAAACCCCACACAATGGGGTTTGGCGGGCTTCCGAGTTGGTGTACACGTCCGCGTGCCAGGAAGATGTCACATCCCAGCTCCATGAGGATGGAAGCTCCTGTACCCAAGACCCTTCCAGACCTTGCCCTATGTCCCTTTCATTTGCCTGTTCACTTGTATCCTTTATGATAAGCCAATAATAGGAAGTAAAATGTTTTCCGGACTCTGATAAGCCATTCTAGTAAATCATCGAACACGAAGGTGAGGGGATTGTGGGAACCCCCTCCACGTCAGATAGAAACTGGGTAACCTGGGAGCCAGGCAAGGTGGTTCATGCCTGTAATTCCAACACTTTGGGAAGCCGAGGTGGGAGGATCTCTTTAGGCCAGGAGTTGGAGACCAGCCTGGGCAAGACAGCAAGACCCCACCTCTAAAAACAAACCAAAAAAAATGACTCCACTGCACTCCAGCCTGGGTAACCAAGTGAGATCCTTCCAACTGGCATCTGAAGTGAGGGAAGTCTTGTGGGATGCGGTCTTTAAACCTATGGAGTCTGACGCTAACTCCAGGGTAGTATCAGAATAGAACTGAATTGTAGGACACACAGTTGGTGTCCAAAGAGTTAGAGAATAGCTGGTGAGAGATAAAACCTCAAACATTGGGTGTCAGAAAGTGTTGTGCTAAAAACAGCTCAGCCATGAACGTCAATTCACCAAAGAAATAAAATAAATCCTTAGTGAGTCCAATCTCACTAATAAATGCACATAAAACAAAATATTTCACACATTAGATTGCCAAAAACATCTTAATGATAATACAATGTTATAAGGGAGAGGAAAGCAAATACTATTATATCTTATTTGTATCTGATGCAGTTTTTTCTTACAAAAGGAAATGTGGCTATATTTATTCAAATTTTAAAAATATTCCCACTATTAGATCTTGAAATTGCACTTTCAGGGATCTATTCCCCAAAATGCTACCACATGACAGCAAAGATTTATGTTTCAGATCATTCATTGTGGCATTGTTTGTAATAGCAGCAAACTGGGAAAAAATCTCCTGTCCGTAAATAGGAGAAGTACTGAGTCCACAATGACATGCATCCAATGCAATATTCTCTCTCTAAATAGAATGAGGCAAATCTGTAAGTGCTGAAATGCAAAGAGATCCATTTTGTTCATTTGGATAAGCAGGTTACAAAATCCTATGTCAGTACCATCCTGTCTTTGCTCTTCTAAATCTATTTATATAGATACATCATCCAGGAATGGAAAAACCTGGGACCATAAAGCAAACTGTTTATGGTAGTTAGCTCCAGGCAGTGGGACTGGTGAGGAACAAAGAAGTTTACTTTTCTCATATACCTTTCCATTACTTGAATTTACTGAGAAAGGATTACTTTTGCAAATTTTATAAAACCTATAGAGACAGTAGGCTAAGTTTATTTTAGGCTTCGTTACTGAATATATAGTAAATGAACATTCTTAAAACACTAAGTTATGGGCCAGGCACAGTGGCTCACGCCTGTAATCCCAGCACTTTGGGAGGCCGAGGAGGGAGGATCACGAGGTCAGGAGATCAAGACCATGCTGGCTAACACAGTGAAACCCCGTCTCTACTAAAAAAATACAAAAAAATGAGCCGGGTGTGGTGGCGGACGCCTGTAGTCCCAGCTACTTGGGAGGCTGAGGCAGGAGAATGGCGTGAACCCAGGAGGCGGAACTTGTAGTGAGCCGAGATAGCGCCACTGCATTCCAGCCTGGGTGACAGAGCAAGACTCCGTCTCAAGAAAAAAAAAAAAACCACTAAGTTCCACTGATCCGGGACCATACCTTACTCTTCTCTTTGCACCTAGAGAGCTATTCAGAGCATTTTGCATAGATAGTACCAAGTGTTCAATAAATGTCTTATTGGACTACACAGGACAAAAGAAGGCACTCTATCTGCTAAATCCCACTGTGTGCAGTAAACTGCGTGTGAAAGAGGGGCATGAGTGTGTGTGAAGATGCAGGTGCGTGTAGATGAGCAAGGAAGGAAAATGTAGCAGATTTATAGCTGTTCTAGCTGTTTTCAGACCATGACTATGAAAGGTAATTGACGTGTAAATTTCAACAGGCTTTACTTATTAACCAGTGGGGAAATTCCTCTCTTTGGACTACAAGACACTGCATTCAGGAACGTGTGCTGGGTCCTTCTGTACAATGGTTGCTAACAAACAACTCCCCAGGTTGCTGCTGTCTAGGTTGTGGGGCTGCAGAAAGCTGGATTCCGGTTGTCTGTGTGGGTAGAGATCAGTGTTTACTCAACAACACAGGGTTGGTTGGTAAGGAAAAAAAATTTTTTCCTTCCCAAGCATACCCTGGAGTCTTTCCAAAAAAGGAGAGTACTGCACAGAACAATCAACAGAATGAGAGATGGCAAGTCTGCTTTCAGACAGATGGGGACGGAAAAGCCAAGAAAGCAAAGCATGCACTAAGCACCTTTATACACTGAAGGAATACCAGGCACCAGAGAACAGATTCGAAATCTCGCCTGCTGGAGGGCGCTCAGGTCACTGGACTGTTCCTCCACCACAGATACTTTTCTTTCCTTCTTGTACCTTTTTCTCTTTCTTCCCATTTTCTTCCTCCACAGGCACAGCCCGACGAAAGCTACTGCAGAATAAAAAGGCTGCCTGACCCCAGTACCAAGGAAGAAGACTTGAGCTTGCTGAATTTTGGACAGCACGTGTCACTTCCACTCCAAGACTGGGCTCCCACCACCACTGAGAAATCCTCCCCACAGACAGAAGAAAACACAAACCTCAAATACTGATATCTCTTTTATTTTCTTTCATCATTCAAGTTTGTTCAGAACATTACAAGAGGCATGAAAGAAAAAATAATTGCATTTTTAAAACTCTGTCCAAAGTATAGCATATGAAACCATGCCATTATCTCTCAGGAAACAAAAGCATTCAAAATTAATTTGGTATTAAAGTTCAAGATTCAGACTAACCTCAAAGTATGGCATGTGCAATGTTTAAGTGCAAGAAGTATTTTCATTCCAACTATTTTACAGAGATGCTGGAGTGACGTGTGCAATTTGGAATATTCAAATCCTTTAAGGTTTCTGAACTAAGTGTTTAAATGAAAACTGAAATGCTGCATAGTTTCAGTGACTTTCAATTTCCTGTTTGATCTCAGAAATATATGGATGATCTTTGCCGTGAGCTACTTCCATGATTGCAATGGCCTAGGAAAGAGCGAGACAAACGATAACAGCCTAGAAGCCAATCCCCTCACACCTCCACCCAGGGTAACTTTAAGTCGGATCTCTCTGCTTTAAGGCACAAGATGCAAACTGGCCTTTGGAGCCTATGTTCTCCACCAGAACCTGGCTTTTTTTTTAAAAAAAGGGGACAAGACTATCTGGTAGCCAACTCATCCAGTGCCTCCTGCTAGGTAAAATATTCTGCAAAAATATCCAGGTAGCAGCTGGAGAAATGAGGTCATGAAACTGATTTCATGATATTCTCTTGCCCCAAGATTTTAGAAATTTCAGTAAAACATGCTTTAAGGACTAATTTTTTTGGTTACGTTCAACCCAGAAAATAGGTGATGCTGGTACAGAAAAGTCTATAGTGAGTTTTACATCAAAGCTATTTTGATTTTTAGTTGACATTACTAATCTGCAAGACCAAGTTAAACTATTTTTCCCTTTCGAAAAGCACACTCTTTCCTTTTAATATATATTCTAAAAACTTAAAGAATGTAGCAGGTTTCATTGGGGGATGCTAGAGAGAATGTACTTAAGGTTTCTTTATAGTGAGGCAATGTAAAATGTTCAGGTTTCCAGTGGTTTAATCATTTCCTAGCTGCGTGGCCTTGGGTGATTTACTTAACCAGTCTGTGCCTCATTTTCCCCAACTGGAAAACTGGAAAAATACCTACCCCTCAGGGTTGTTAATTCAGACACAGTGTTTCAAATAGTGCCTGGCATATAGGAAGTTTACATCAAATGTCATCTCTAAGAATATATTTGCTCTTTTGTATTCAGTCAAATTACTTAGAGAAAAAAGTATTCCCCCAGAGAATTTTTGACGGCTTGTGACTAAGACAGGCATTCCTATCTATTATTTATTCTCCTCCTAGATCTCAAGCCAAGAGGAGGCAGGCCAAGTAATAGTGCAAGCCTTTGGAAATCACCTGTTTCAGGTGTCGACCCTGCCTGGGGATTCTTTTCAAGACTCACGTTCCTTGCTCAGATCTGCTCCAGCCTTCATTGATCTATTACTTAATCACCTGACACACTTTACAGTTGTGACCTAAATGGCTAATTCTCAGAAAACAAATTCCATAGTTTAAAACAGAAAATTGGCCGGGCGCAGTGGCTCAAGCCTGTAATCCCAGCACTTTGGGAGGCCGAGACGGGCGGATCACGAGGTCAGCAGATCGAGACCATCCTGGCTAACATGGTGAAACCCTGTCTCTACTAAAAATACAAAAAACTAGCCGGGCGAGGTGGCGGGCGCCTGTAGTCCCAGCTACTCCGGAGGCTGAGGCAGGAGAATGGTGTAAATCCGGGAGGCGGAGCTTGCAGTGAGCTGAGATCCGGCCACTGCACTCCAGCCTGGGCGACAGAGCCAGACTCCATCTCAAAAAAAAAAAAAAAAAAAAAAAAACAGAAAATTTTGTTTCATGCTCCCTTCCAGCCTGGCTGTGCCCTGACACTTTTATTTGGGATGCGGGCCTTATTCCATCTTCCCAAATAGTCTATTGGGAAACTTTGGAGAAGATGAAGGATTACGCCTGCAGGCCCTGTCCATGGCCCCAACATTTTATAAAGTCTCTTACAGGAGTAAATGGACTATCCCCTAAATTACACTGTATTGACTGTGAATTCCACATCACAAACAATGAGAATCAATACTCAGGAGGATGACTCTGACCTCCCGTGATGTGAGGGTCAGGGCCTGGCTCCTGGGCAGCACAGGGCAGCCATCGAATCGAAGGCAAATGCTGCCCAGGGGCCTAGCTCCCCACCAGTTTCACCGCAGCCTGAGTGAGAGGAGCTGAAGCTTCCAACTTAGACCTTCATTTGAATGAAGGCCCCGCTATGTACCCTAGGCTATTACTCACCTCACCTGCTTGAACCTCACTTTTCTTCATCAGGAAAGCCTCTCATTTTTGTGAGAATTCAAAGGAAAAGCACACAAGGGTCTTAGTATGTAACTGGTCCTCAATGAACTGAGAGGATGATTACGTGCATTTTAGAAACAGCAAATGCGTAATTCTAACATCCTAACCCTAACTCTCTCTCTACCTCCTTGATTTCACCACAATTGGGGATCATCATTCTGAAAATCCTAAAGGGCAAACAAATGGAGAATTCCTCCAGGCACAGCAGAGGTGCACTTTCTCACTCCACCCTCACCTGCAGGACCCACCCCCCGCTGCTCCCACGGCCAGAGGGTGGGTGAGAGCTGCTCACCCTCCACTGCTTCAGCCATTCAGCCTAGTGAGGCATGAAGGAGGTGCGCTAAGGAGGCCGTCTGGCCACTGGGAATCCTAAGGCCAAGTTACAGACATACCTTCTTCAGGGCTTTCTCCCCTGCGGCTTTGTGTTCCAGGCCCATGTAGAGTCTCCCTAGCTTCAACCACATGGAGGCCACGTTGAGGGAGTACAAAGGATAGTGCTTACTAGAACAAGAGAAGAGACAACAGGCCACTATGTCAGAGACTGCTGAGCCGCCCACAGGCTGGGTGCAGTAAGCCCGGAGGCAGCCATGCTCAGGGCCAACCTCTCCCCACCAGTGGCCTCTCCAAATCCCACCAGGGTTTGGGTGGAGAGTGTGGATGCTGCCACCCTGCTGAATCATTGCAGACGTTGTTCATTATCGGTAGCTTGTGTGTTTCTGAAAAGTTACATAACAACTGCAGAAGAAATCCTATTCAAAAGCATTTGTAAATACAACCTTCAATCCCAATCCAGATTTTTCTATTTCAAATATACCCAGAGGAAGACCCTGGAAAAACACCTTGTGAAGTAAATGTCCCATTTATGAAGGCAGCAATTAGGCCTATCACCTTAGGTACTCAGACACACCCACCCACCCAATCCCCCACCCCCACACACACCCACACCAATGTGTCTTAAGACCCCAGCTTTCTGTCACACTATGATAGGAGCTGTTTAGCAGAACTGTAAGTGCTCTGAAGTCAGAACACTTCCTGTGTCTTCTGGATGTTCTTTCCCCATTGTCCAGCAGGGGCTTTAGATACAGCAGGTGTTCTCTCTGGCTGTACCTAAAGGCTGACTGATGGGGTCTGTCTGAGAATCAGCCATTTCCCTAAGAACAGGGCCCAGAGACAGCTGGTGGGTAAGCCAGTGTGTGTGTTTAATATGTGTGTAAGAGGTGATGGTAAAGACTGGGCTGTTCCACCCTGTGTCTCCTGAAAGTCAGTCCAAAAAGACATGTTCTAGCTGTATTCCTGGGCAGGAGGCAGCCCTGGGACCCGTGGCCCCACAGAGGACCAGAGCTGGGCTTCTGGGAGGGGCTCATGCAGATAAAGATGAGTCTAGCGCAGCAAGGCCCTGCTGGGAAAACTACAGGGCTGGGATGCTGTCTGTCTGCCTCTCTCTCCCTACAGATCTCACAGAGAGAACTGTGCATGAGGCCAGTGGACTTCCTCACTCACTCCAGGAGAAAGGGAAAGTTTGAGTTTATCCCCAATTTAACAAATTCTGTTTCCAAGAGCCGATTTTCAGAGCTGGCTTCCTTTGGGCTCCCCCTGCTGGCTGATCAGGGCACAGTGGGGTAAGTAGAGGGTGAAGTGGGCAGTGGACATTCAGACCAGACACAACCTTCACAGACCTTAAACTCGGAAGTGGAAGGGGACTGAGGGCTTCTCAAACTCCTGAGAAACATCTGAGATGCTTCCAGAACACAAATTTCTGGGTCTAATGCCCAGTGACCCTGATTCACTTGGCCCACTTGGTTAGTTGGACATACCCTGTAAATGCATAACATCAATGCCTTTAAAAAGAGCTCCAGTGATCCCATCTAGGCCACCCCAGCCCTGAAGTGTCTAGTCAGAGTCAGAAGACAAAGCCACAACTTCTGTCTGTCACCCACTTTTAGGTTTAGTAACCCTCTCAGGCAGGACATCTCTCCATGGCTAATATTATTACTGCAAATTAAAAAGCCTTTTTTTTTTTTCAAACCTGGGGTGATTAGATAACCACAGTCAACCCACGGGTCCCAGAGCTTCCCCATTTGCAAACTGGGGCTGTAATTTGAAAAAGCAAAAGAAGGGGATGGTGTGAGTAACGATGAAAAGCAGGTAAACTTCCAAGTTTAATTGCTAGGTGGTGGGTGGGAAAAGAAGCAAACTAGTGGCTTCTCAAAATTAGCCTGGGTTAACTACTATGGATATGAGCCTGGATGGACCTGGGAGGGATCTTGCCCCAGTATCCGCTGTATAACCTCAACCTGTCTCCTCGGGATGGTGGTGAGAACCGGCCTGACTCAGGAACAGTGCCCTGCACCAGCACTTCCAGATGTGGGTGCAGAGAAGAGGTACCTGCGCTAGGCAAGTCTGAGCAATGGGCAGGAAGACGACACTATCGTATACATTCTAAACAACCAATTTCCACTCTGTGGATGATTAGAACAGCCTCTGCAATCACCTGTAGGGCTTAATGATTTTCTGTCCATATTGCAGGGCTCCTTCCCAGTCCTGCATGTACAAGCAGACACCCATGGCCTGGTACATCATGTGCAACATGTACACATTACTGTCCTCAAACACGGAGCTCATCTTCTCCTGGCTGAGCTCGCAGATCTCCAGCAGTTCACTAGGGGGTGCTGTGGAGTCAAGGAAAGGGCCGCCGGGCCCATGCTGCCTGGAGACTTCCCCAGGCTGGGTTCAAGGAGTTCTTTCGTCCACTCCACTCTCACCCTCACCCTGTGAAAAAGTAACTTACAGGCCGGGCGCGGTGGCTCAAGCCTGTAATCCCAGCACTTTGGGAGGCCGAGATGGGCGGATCACGAGGTCAGGAGATCGAGACCATCCTGGCTAACATGGTGAAACCCCGTCTCTACTAAAAAATACAAAAAAAAAAAAACTGGCCGGCCGAGCTGGCGGGCTCCCTGTAGTCCCAGCTACTCGGAGGCTGAGGCAGGAGAATGGCATAAACCCGGGAGGCGGAGCTTGCAGTGAGCTGAGAACCGGCCACTTTACTCCAGCCCAGGCGACAGAGCGAGACTCCGTCTCAAAAAAAAGAAAAAAGAAAAAGTAACTTACAGAAAGCCAAGCAAAAGTGAAAGGAATTATATTTCTCAAGAAGAAAACCTGAAGATCTAACCGCTCAACTAAAGAATTTTAGCTGCAGGGTCCAGACCCTTAGTTCTGATGTAAACAATGCTGATTAGAATCCCCATTCTAATCAAATTCAAATCCTCACCCAAGTTGGAACCCTGAGCACTACTCCCACAGTGGCAAAGTTCTTTCTTATGCTGAGAAACAATGTGCCTTTCTCTAATTTCCTCTCACTGCTTTTAAATTCTACCATTTAGAGTACAAATCGAATCCCTTTTCAGCTCCCAAGAAAATGCTACAACAATGGTTAAGAATATGGATTCTAATAGTTAGAGCTGAGAAACAATCCTAGATCCTACCACCATCAGCTGTGTCCTTTGGGTAAATTATTTAATATCTATCAGGCTGTTTCCTCATCTGCTGCATGGGAATGAGCAAAGTCCCTGCTCAGAGAGTGCCAGTGAGGAGAGCTGAAATAAGCAAGGCCCTTGGCACTGTGCCCTGCCCAAAGTAAAATACCCAACGCACAAAGCCATCAAGGCTCTGTCCTTCACGGTCCTCCACCACATGGAGCTCCCAGCCAAACTAGCCAAATAAGGGGAAATAAGATCATACAATTCCGATAGGATAGACACCACTTCGGGGTAGTCAGTACGTCTTTACACATTTACCAGGAGACATTCCTCCTTTGGTTTTCAGAATCTTAAATTCATCCTTCTCCTGCTCTCTTTCCAACTTCCCACCTTGCCTTGTTGGCAAGGGATAATAAACCATCAGCACAGTTGTAAAGGATATATTTATAGTGCTTGGCCCTCCGGAACTCTTCAATGACGTTGCGTGCATATCTGACCATGTCTCGGATGGCTTCTGCCTTTGGGGGATCGCTGAGCTTCCGGATTTCCACCTTGGCCTTATCCTGAAGGAAATATCCACAAGGGCAATGCGTTACCGCCCATGGAAACCACACTGATAGGGAAACCTCTCATATAATACACATTCCCATACAGAGAGAGACACTGGCCCCTTCCAACGTTACAAAAGAATGAAAGGAAATCAGGCAATGTATCTAAAGAAATTCAGTACTCCATTACCTTTTTACAGAAACAAAACAAATAGATTGATTTTCTAGATACTCCTTATCTAAAATGTGTTGACTATGGGCAGATATACACGTTCACACATTTACAAATCAAGAGACTAGAACAAGGAAGGATGGCACTGACGGAACAATTTGGAAAATGCCAGGGAAACACCCACATATTCCGGCAAACAGGCTGGAAAGCCTAAAGATTATACTCATGCGCTTTTCCCCTCTCCTCCTTTGAGCAGTTGTTTCTTTTCAAGAAAGAGCAGTTTGGCAGACCCTTCTCCTATTTGTACAGTGTAATGGAAATGTTTTCTTTAGCTACTAGGAGCAGGTTTGAACAGAGACCTGGTCTAACTGGATTCCCTCTGGCTGTCTTTGTAAGGAGGGTTTAAAGGGTCAAAAAGATCCTAGAGGAGATCCACCAAGTCAGACAAGCTCTTCGGCAGAGAGGTCCTGAGATCAGAGTGCAGTCAGCGCTCTTGCCCAATGAACAACCTTACCTTGTCCTTGGTGGTGCACTCCTGGCACTCACAGGTAAAGAAATAAGAATCTCTTAACCGGTCATTCCTATCTTCTGTTGGGTACAGGAGATCAATATAGCTGGTAAAAACCTATGGGGTCCAAAAAGATGAAACTTCAGTCTGCTATAGGTAAACTCAATCCTCGTCATTCCCGTGCCTTTGCAGTCACCTGCGGTGGTATCCATGCAGGGGCGGAGGATAAGGTGGGTTGCAGCGGCGGAATGCGCTGTTTACTTTAAGGCACTGAATTCCTGAACTGAGCAGCCACCTGACATTGGCTTTCTCTGGAAGGTGTTCATTAGTCCACAGCTGAACTGGGAGCTGAAGCCAAAGTGCAGGTTAGTGGAAAAAGTCTGTTGAATCAAGGAGTCCTTAAAACAGTGACCTTGAGGGTTCAGAGGATCCCTGCCTCCCTCAGCTGCCTCTGCCTGGCCTTCACGTAGTTTCGTATTTCACTACCTGGGACGGCGCAAATGCTTCATTGCCGTCATCACTGGGTGCTGTGTACAGGGGAGGGTATGAGCACGCACACACCACGCACACGCAGCTAAGTTCCCCTCCTCCTCACATCACCTGGCAATGGAGCAAGAGGCTCCACTCGGTGGGCTGGGACCCACATCTCTGCGTGGCCAGGAAGCCAGTGGAGGGTGAACACAACTTCTAGGACACCAGAATGCTGCAGCCTGGCCCAGCAGGCAGCTCGTGATCCTGCAGGGCAGGGAGGTTGGAAAGTCCTTACCTTTCATTCATGGGGCTCCACCGTCCTTGCCTTTTCCTAATGGGGTCTGTAACTAAGACTTGGAGCATATGGAGGAGACCAGCATTTAGATGTCCATTATCTACTCACTGGCTGCTCATCCCACACAATCAGGCAAATGTCTGACTGAACAGATGGATCTCACAAAGCCGCTAGCGTGTCAGTGACCGCAGGCACCACCAGGCAGGCAGGGGAGGACACGCACAGGGCTGGGTGCTGCAGGGGCAGCCAAGCTCTCCCCAGCCCACGGGGCAGTAGTGGACACGTTGCAGCTCACCCCGAAACCCTGGGGAATGGGGTTTCTCCTTCTCTGAAGAATAAGTAATCCCCAAAGCACTGAATGCCCCAAAATTAGGTGACTGCATTTCAGATCCAGGAGAACATGAGGGCAAAAGGAAACCGCAGCCACCCCTGCCCTGCCTCACACTGCAAGAGCCTGCCGATTATCTCTGAAATGACTGACACACAGTGCAACATACAGAAGCTTCCAGAAGATGGCGACAAAGGCCACTCCAGTACCACTGCTCACAGCCAGACTGTGCCAGCCTAGCTGACAACAAGTTCATCTCTGCAGTCAGCCCACAGGCACACTGGAGCCGGGTGATTGCATTCTGACTGGCTGCAATTAACCTGTTTAAAGAAAGGCTTCAGGGCAGTCTCCGCAAGACCTTTGGAAACTCAGACACTCCAGCCGAAAAGGGACACACCCTCATCATGATGGATTTAGCTGAAGGTAGAAGGGCCAACCTGCACCTTGGGCTTCAGCTCCCAGGCAGCTGTGGATTAGTGAGCGCCTTCCAGAGAAGGCAAAGCACTTCTCATTCAGCACACTGACAGTTACACTTCACACTTCAAATACCCAGGCATGTACCGTAAAATAGCATTACAAATTGCTAAACTGACATTTAACCTAAGTGTGTGATTACAAAGTTCCTAAAAACTCATGTGTCTTGCTGGGAATTTACTTAAGAACACAGAGCATACTAGAGCAATCCACCAGGCCGGCCCTTCCTAGGTGAGACGTCTCATGAGGTAGTCAGGAATCACACATGGGAAGGGAACAGGGAATCGCTGAGCAGGTGGTGGAAAGCTGGTTCTCTCCTCGTCCTGAAGCTGATGGGGGAAGCTAAGGTGCCCCTCGGCCACAGGCTGCCTTGACTTCTCCTATTACTGCATATACCTGGACATTCGAATTCGATTCCTAAAAAGTGAGCTGCGACCTGAAGTTCAGATGGAGAACTGATAGAACATGAAATGCTGATGTGTCACTTGCAGTGCCAGCTCTTCAGCTATTGCTGCGTTGCTGGCTTTCTTTTGCTTCGGACCTTTTAGGGATGGTGGGAAACAAGCAAGAATTCAAGAAAAAAATAAAATATAATAAAGCTCAAGCTCAGCTGTTTGGCAATCGGGATACAGAAACTCTGAAGAGAATCAAAAGTTTGACTGAGGTCATTTTGGTAGTAAATGTCTTCTTTCTCTGTAAATCCCTATAAAGGTTTGTGAGAAATCTGACTCAAATTCATTATTTCCTGTTTTTCTTGACCAGAGATGGAAATGGTGAGCACCAAACAGAAGCCCCAAAGTGTGGGAATCTAAGCTACAGGTCACAAACCTGATCACCGACTCCTGGAGAGCCTGGGGGCGGACGCAGCTCAACTGCTGGAGGCATTCACAGCTCATTCAGTCAAGTGACACTGCACGGATCTGTCCACACTGCCTTTTAAAAGAGTAGTTTCAAGCCCCCTGCTGCAGCCACCCATAGCCATGAACTCACCTCCTCTCCCGGCTTGATTTCCTGTACAGCTCTGACTTCTGCCAGGGTCCCTTTGTAGGTCACAATGACATTGGGGCAACAGCTATGATTCATCAATGCAACGCTGTCAGTCAGAAGAGAAAACCCAGTTTTTAAAATGAGATAGGCAGACTGTTTAGTCTCCTTCACTACTTACTTGCTAAGTCAGAGGAACTGAATCTTTGCAAGACATTTTTTAAAACATCTAATAGTTGGCTATCATATTCTAAGAGGTTGTTCTGCGTGCACTGATAATCCTATCTACCATCTAAGACTTTCACCATATTAAAAACTGAAATCCACAATTCACGTACTATCTAAGCCAAAACAAAAAACACACAACAGCAAAAACAATAAATGCCACAAATATTCCTTCCTGATAGAAGGCGGCTCTCAGAGCCCAATACCCACAGCTAACTGCTACTCCACTATACATTGTCAAAGACAGGTGTGTTGTTGTTTTCAAGCAGTTTTTTGTATTAGTGGATTATTTCTCACGTTTCTTTTAGATGTTGAGAAATGCCAGCTTCCTAAGGGAGGAAGGGTGTGTGATCCCCTGAGAGACCCGGAGACATCCGTCTGAGTTTCTCTGCACCTCAATTTCCTCATCTGGAAAATTGGGACATTACTGCTCCTGCTGCTCACTGTCTGCTTTTCAGGGACAGCGAGAAGGAGAGAGAGAGATTCGCCTATGCGACGTGCTTTGAGCTTTCTGATTATATCAAGGTCAAAGTTCTGAGAACAGAAATTTCTAAACTACAGGGAAAAAGTGCTTGATCTCTGAAAATGTTGCCTTTGAAATCACAATGCCGATATGATTTCAGCCCAAAGGGATTTCTTCCCCCAATTAAAACTGCCCAGAAACTGGGGCTCATGCTCCTACGGGCACTCACAGCCATGCGTGTCATTGCTCTGGTGGCCTATGTCACCTCCCTGACCCTCCAGAGACCACAGCCCCTCTCCTGTGTGCTCCAAGAATACAAAAAGGGAAAGGGGTTTCGAAGCCTGATGAGGATGAACTGCCTCAGGCTGGTTATGGCCAAGGGCACTCCCCCACCTCCTGGTTGCTAAAGGCCTAAGCAAAGTATGTGGTTGGCCTGGTGCCTGAGATAAACAGGTAGCAAAGCAACTTCCTGGTCTTGACCTTGGGGATGGCCCCCTCTGCACTTCACCAAGGCCCAATTGGCTTCCTGGAAAGTGATGCCCAAGGAATCAGGCCCTAGGAAATCAAATGCACAAATGCATCAAAGGGTAGTTGTATTAAAATAAAAGCACATTTCTAAAACCATCTTGCGGAAGTATTAAATAGTTCAAGGCAGACTCAGGTATCTTTTTAATGAAGGTGGGGGAAATGCACTAAGGCAAAGACCCTAAAACAATGTGTGTTCTTGGTTATCACAATTCTGTTGGCAACCACTGACAGGTGTGAATCCTCAAAGCACCTCACTTTTTTTTTTTTTTTTTTGAGATGGAGTCTCGCTCTGTCGTCCAGGCTAGAGTGTAGTGGTGCAATCTCAGCTCACTGCAACCTCCACCTCCCGGGTTCAAGTGATTCTGCTGCCTCAACCTCCTGGGTAGCTGGGATTACAGGTGTGTGCCACCATGCCCAGCTAATTTTTGTATTTTTAGTAGAAACAGGGTTTCACCACGTTGGTCAGGCTGGTCTCCAACTCCTGACCTCGTGATCTACCCGCTTCGGCCTCCGCAAGTGCTGGGATTACAGGGGTGAGCCACCGCGCCTGGCAGCACCTCACTCTTAATCTTTTAGTCTTTTAAGATATTGAGAACAGAGGCATTCCATAGTTCATTTCAGTTCTAAAGGTGTCAATATGCGCCTTCTTCAGTGGGTCCAACGCCCACTTTTTCTCCTGCCTTTTTCCAGGGGCTGAAGTTTAAAAAAAAAAAAAAAAGCTTCTTTCTTCGCTACCAGAATTCCAACTGCAGATGATGCCATTTTGGCCCCAAGGACAAATATTACATGAATAAACTTTTAGTCTCTCTGGTTCAAGTAAGCCTGTGACAGCTGCTCATGAGACACAGACCGTACGTATTCTTCTGTTTCTGACCTACACGGTGCACAACGTCTGGCAGAGGCGCACACAGCTAAGGGCAGGCACATCACACAGGGCAAATGCATGAGTGTTAAGGGTCTCCTACATATGTGGCAACCTGCAGCCAAAGACCCCTGCAGCGTATGTTAAGCAACTTCCCTCTAGATAGAACTCATCTACAACGTGGATTAATTTGGAGGGTAGGGGCATGCATGATGAATTCCTTGGCTCTATCTGTGAAGCAAAGGTTTGACTTCAGGGAGTGAAGCATTTTGGAAATACTAATTCCATGAGACAGACAAAGACAAAATCATTCTGGGCAATCCATTAAAGTCAGATCTACAAAGATCTCCATTTGTCAACTGGCTAGCCTTTGTTGAATTACTCAAGTATTCTTCAAGTCGAGAGAAAATCCTATAGTTCTTTGAAATTTTTTCCGGCCCACTACTACTTCAGCATATTCTCCCTCCAAATTGTGCTGTTTCTGTACTGGTATTTATCAAAAAGAACAGATGGAGAAGAAGCTCATATATTCTGTACTCAAGCCTGTGGCCAAGTCTTGGTTGGCAATTAATGAATGTTTCACTTTGAGCATAAGAAATGCAAAGATTTCCAGAACCACAGATAGGCAGAAAGCAAATTTCTCAGCAGGGCATGGGCTGTTCCTTCTATGCACACTATAAAATATTCTTTAATAACAGCTCTCTGCCTAGCAGGACTTAACAAGCAACTGTTCTCTTAACTACTACCTTTGGATCCTTAAGTGTAGGGGAAATATTTTGAAACCTGGCAGATTAAAAAGCTGTTTTAATTCACTTGGAGTTTCATGTCTGCCACATGCAGTTAGGTGGGTTATTTAAAAATGAAAAAAAATCAAATTAGTGTTAAGTAAGTAAAAGGGAAAGAAATGAAGTCAAACTCAGCCTACTCAGGAAATATCGCTGATCCCAAATGAGAAAGTTCTTCGTCTTCAATTGTGAAGCCATTACAGTTAACCTGTGGCGAGAAAAAGAAAGAAAGAAAAAAAATGAGCTGGAGCTTCTCTCTGAGTAGAAATCATTTTTTAAAATTTTGACCTTTAACAAATTAGGAAGATGTTTTGGTGTAGTGCTTTTAAAACCTTTCTTTTGCCCATGTTATTGTTCAAACAAAATTTACTTATCAGTTCCATGCATAAACAAACAAGCAGAACTGTGATGCATCCCTTAGCGTAGCCTACCTACCATGTGAATACAGTGGCCTACGCTACGCATGCCAAAGACCCCCAAGACTCTGAGGACTGACATTTGCGTACTTGCATGGGAGTTAAGATACCTGGAGTCTAATCTCAATTCTGCTACAGCTCTGTTGTATGATCGTGAGCCTATCACTGAATCACTGTGTCTTTAAAGAAAAGAATCAATCTGGCTGGGCACGGTAGCTCACGCCTGTAATCCCAGCACTTTGGGAGGCTGAGGAGGCGGATCACCTGAGGTCAGGAGTTCGAGATCAGCCTGACCAACATGGAGAAACCCCATCTCTACTAAAAAAAAAAAAGGATTAGCCAGACGTGGTGGCGCACGCCTGTAATCCCAGCTACTTGGGAGGCTGAGGCAGGAGAATCATTTGAACCCAGGAGGCAGAGGTTGCGGTGAGCCAAGATCGCATCATTGTACTCCAGCCTCCGCAACAACAGCAAAAATCTGTCTCAAAAAAAAAGGAATCAATCCAATGCTCATTTCATAAGGTGAGGTGGCAATTAGATTATTCATCTAATCTAATTGCTATCCCTCTCTCTGTTAGGGAAGGCAGAGGGATTGAGGGCTTAAAGCAAAGGCACTGAGACCTTGTCTTTCAAGTCTCAGCCGAATCAACTACAGGCCACCTTCTCACCCTTTAAAAGAAATGTGCGGAACAGCTGGCTCACGCCTGTAATCCCAGCACTTTGGGAGGCCAAGGTGGGTAGATCACCTAGGTCAGGAGTCCGAAACCAGTCTGACCAACATGGTGAAGGCCTGTCTCTACTAAAAATACAAAAATTAGCCGGGTCTAGTGGCATACACCTGTAATTCCAACTGCTCCAACTACTTGGGAGGCTAAGGCAGGAGGATCACTTGAACCTGGGAGGTGGAGATTGCAGTGAGCTGAGATTGCACCACTGCACTCCAGCTTGGACGACAGTGTGAGACTCTATCTCAAAAAAAGAAAAAAGAAAAAAAAAGAAATGTTGCATAGAAAAATACCAAGGGCAACTTTCACCATTCTGGAAGCCTAACTTAGAGCAAGCAGGCTGAAAATGAGGACTATACATGCCTAACTTATGTACTGCTCTATAAACTCATTCTTTCCACAGATATGTCCTGGGAGCCCTCACATCCTGGGCACTGGGCACAGAAAGACAAACATAAACACAAACAGGTTGAAAATTTGTGGCATCAAAGAAAACCAGACTATTAGAAGACAATTCGGTAGGTGATCTTCATATGTCTCTAAAATTTCATTGCTGGAAGAAAACTCAGAGTCTACTTTTTAGAGGACGAAACTGAAGTCAGAGAGGAACAATGATTTGTCCACAGTCACAAAGCTACTTAGTGACAAAGGCTGAGACCCCTGCTTGTCCCATGCTGCTATGAAGTCTCTGTCCGTGAGGCACTCACACTGAACAATTCCAACTGCACTTGGAGACACTGAACTGTTACAATTCAGGTCAACAGATGGGGTTTGTAAAACTAGCATCCTCCAAGCACTCACTCTGGGCCAGGCACTATGCTAGGTACTTCAGATTTACCATCTCATAAATCTGTAATATCACTATAGCATTACTACAGCAATTCATTTTACAGATGTGAAAACTGAGGCTCAGGAAGGTTCAATGATTAGGTGACTTACTTGCTCAAGGACATGTAAATGATAAGTGGCAGAACAGGAGTCAGAATTCAATTCTGACAGCAACTCTGGTTTCTTCACACTGTACCACGTTCCTTCTAAAACTGGTCAGATCTACTAAAGGCTAACGTGGTTAGTCTGCTTCACGTTAAAGGGCCAAACGCAGGGGCTTGAAAACCCTGGCATACAAAGCGATAAGAGCTGTATGATGGGTATGACTTGCAGTATTCACAGTTCAACATAAAAAGCAGAAAATGGGAGGGTACTGTGGGTTAGTAAAATAATACACAGCCTTTGAAATCCTGAGGGGTTGGACATTTGTCAGTAGAAGACTTAGCATACTATTTTTTGTGCCAACTCCAAGTACCTTGACCAATTCTGTCATACAGACATTGACTAACAATCATTAACCAATGACCATCAACAAACACTAGGTAAGAGTAAATTAAAGTTTTCATTCATTCAACAAAATTACCAGAGCATGACCTGTATCCTGTATTACACTGGCTTCTAAAGGATCTGTGTATCATCTCAGACTGAATACTAGCACGCCTCAGCAGTGTCTGCTACAAATGTTTTCAGAATGAAACAATGAATCAGACAAGTTTGCAACAGTTTTCAAAACTGAGCTAGGGACAGCTTCTGACTACTTTGGGAGATGAGATTCTTATTTCACTGCTTTTTCAGTTCCTCCTCTGCAGCAAGCCCACTTAGACCAGCTGATGACTCCAGATGCCTTCAGATTCAATCATTTTATGACCATCAGTCCCTTTATTCCCTCCCCCGCTCCTCTTACTGTGGAAGACTGTGTGTGTTTCTTCATAAGCTAAGGCTTCCATGAGCCTAAGAGTCATTACTTTTCCTTTCGTGATGGTGTTTAAGCCTACTTACATAGCAATTTTCCTGCCAGCATTCCCTCCCTTCTGAAATAACCCTAGAGAAAAAAAGTGAACTTGTGTGTTAAGAAAAAATGCATGGTCCATGGTCCTTTTGCTGAAGTCAAATCAGGCCTAAGAACCTTGCTAAAGCTATTCTCATAATTAGCATTTAGACTAGATGTTGGCTGCACACCAAAAATACACTTCCCAATCATGCATATGTTCCCAGTGATCAGAACACACCTCGATGCTGTCAAAGATGTGTGGTCACCTTCTGCTGCCAGCTGCTGCCAGGTCTCGAGGTAACCCACAACAGCCTCCCATGGACCAGATGGTGGAAAGGGTTCAGGGGTTGGAACAGCAGACACGTAGCTGCTGGCTGAGAGGTGGGATGGTGGCATGTGGCTACAGCAGCACTTTGCATTTTTGCTTTGGAGTTTTCTTTGGGGATAGTAAATGTCCCCTTTCAAATTTACATATGAAAAAAGTGTATGTGTGTATATTTGTGTGAACACATATAATCTCAAAATGTATACTTATTTGCTAAAGTCAGTAAAGGAATTAATTCTCTGTAGTCACATGTGTGTATACATGTGTATGTATATGTGTGTATATACACATTTTTAAGGTATACAAATGTTCTGAATTTTCTGAGTCAGTCCATATTTCAAAGAGTCAGTCACTTTCAACACAAATATACTTCTACTTGTGAGATCGAGTGACTTGATTTTTGGTTATGAAAATGTGGTCCTATAACTACTGCGTCAACATTGAGAAATCCTATCAGCATGCATCACTGCGTTAGAGGAAAAGCTATCTTTTTCCATAGCCAGAAAAGTAGATACTTTATGTGTACTTCATCTCTATGCTTTCTCATATAACCATACTTCATCTAATCCAGAAAAAAATTATGTATTCAATTTTTCAGAAAATGTAAGAGAAGTCGATTCCTCACTTCCCATTGTCAGCCAAATCTACTGTCTCAAGATACTTAGGAAAGTACAATATAAACCCAGGATAATAAGAAAATTAGAAAGGTCTTTTATTCCTTCTACCTTAACACTCAAAACTTGAAGCCACTTTTTTACCTACAAGGAATAGCATATTTTTCTGATTATGACAGTCACATAACTGAAATATATCTAAATAAACACTAAGTTTATAAAAGAATTCAATAAATTGTTAATAGTGGTTCACAGTTGTGGGAAGCTGAGGTGGGCAGAAGTGATGAATGACTCACTTCCTTTTTTTTTTTTTTCTCTTTATAGACAGGGTCTCACTCTGTTGCTCAGGCTGAAGTGCAGTGATGTGATCATAGCTCACTGCAGCCTCGAACTGTTGGGCTCAAGCAATCCTCTTACCTCAGGCTCCTGAGTAGCTGGGACTACAGACACACGCCATGGTGCCTGGCCACTTTCTTTACGTGTGTAATTTTTAAAGTGTGTGCTTTTTGACTTTTTCTCCTTCTTAGCATGCTTTTTGTAAGTTATACATGCTCATTGTAGAAAATCCAGAAAGTCACCCAGTAAAAAGCCTAAACTTTTCCCCAACTCAGAAGACAACTGTGAACTTCCACTTAATCTTTAAGTTATGTATGTGTGTTTTCGTATTATGCCCTTTTTTCATACTGCTTTGATACTTAATGTTATGTCATCAGCGTTTCTCACACCTTTTGACAGTCTGTGAAACGTAACTTATAAAGGTTACGTAACCCTCCATCACATGGAGATGCCATTATTTATGTAACCAAACTCCCACTACTGGCCGGTTATAGTATTTCCTTTTCCTCTTTCCTTTTCTTCTTCCCTTCCTCCCCTCCTTCCCTCATTTGTTCTTTCTTTTCTGCCTTTGGCTTTTAAAAGAATCCTACAATGAACAATTTGTATGTACATCTCTGTCCATGATTTCTGATTATATCCTTAGGACAGATTCCTGCAAATAGAGTTACTGGGCAAAGGGTACATTAGGTAACGCTTATTCTATTCTAAGATAAAACCGTGGAAATGTCCACTTCATCTCTTTTACACATCCGGAGATTGATGTAGCTTCTTGCTCCCGTGGAGCAGAATTCTAGTATTTCTCTGGGAAGGTCACTTTCAACTAGATGCCCAGTTTGTAGAGGAAATTGCAAAGGCACACGGGAGAGAGAAATCCACTCTAGTAAGTCAGGCCAGGAAGAACCACCCTCATAATAACAGGAAGGCTGTACGTTCCCCAAGGCATGGCCGCTGCACCCTTTCTTCTCTCCTCCTAACAATGCCCAAGTCTTCGCCTTGCCAGTGGCCTAGTTTCCAAAGCTGTAATCACTTTCAAATTGCTCTTGCTTAGAAACCTAAGTTTTCCTTAGATCTGATTTCGGTAAACTTAGGCTTCTCTAAACAAGATTTCTTAGCCACTATCAGGAAAGACTACCCACACCTAGACCCACTTGGGCTTCTCTCAGCAGTGACTGCCCTTCCTCGGGCCATCACAAAGGGCCCTCCTGTCGGGGCACCTGTCTTTGCCTCCGCTCTAACAGTGCAGCCTTGGTTAGAGTGAAAAAACACTACAGATAGAACAGAAGGTTCAAGAGAGTAAAAGTTAAATTTAATGTAGGAACTTCAAATGATCTTTTCTTTGCAAAGAGCTTAAAGTATGCCAGAGTACCAGGGCACTGATAACTCCTTTGTTTTCATGAACTCTTTGTGAGGCAGAGGCAGAGGCGAATTTCCTACACTCCACCCATCAATGAGGGCCAGCAGAGAGGACCTTGATCTGCTCAAGGTCACCAAGCAAGGCTATGGCAACACAGGGTCCAATTGGCTCAGAGCTTCGTTGTCAGGAAGATGTCATCGTTCTATTTGCATTCATCTTCACTGAGTGCGTGCTGGGGGGAGGGGCTTGGAGAGGGAAAGGCCAGACTGAGTGTTACCTGCTGTCGGCATCCTTACCTGTGCAAAGAGTACTACGAGGCTATCATTGTCGGGGAATTCGAGATGCTTGGAGTAAAAGTGATGGAGAGCAGCAATGTCACTCTGAATCAAATCCTTCTTCTCACTGTCTAACTTATCTAGATCTGTGGATAAATAATCCATTATTCTCACTTGGTAGAAAACACAGGATTTCTAGCTACATCCTTTGTTGCTGTAAATGATATAGAGGAAAGGAAAGGGCGAACAAAACCCCCAAAACTAACATGTTGAACCCCCAGAGAACATTCTTCCCCATCACTTGGTTTAACTGACAAACCCTAGGGAAAGAAAGCATGCCATTTCCTCTTCCTCTCCCTCTGATGACTAGAAGTCACTCAGGACATGAGATTTCAACTGACTGTTAGTGACGAGGTCAGGGATGAGTAGCCATGACTCATAAACAGCTTCAGCCTAGTCAAGGGCCCCCCAATTGGCCCAGGAATCTGGGCCATGGTCAAACAACTGGACAACCCCTGATTTCATGGCTTTCAGTAAAAACATCAGCTATTTACAGGACTGCAATTCAGCAAAGATCCAAAAATATTCAGCATGCCAAGAGGGGCCAGCAGGAAGTAGCTCAGGGTGCAATAATTCATCTTGGGAGCTCCTACCTCCTTTAATTATTTCCTAACAATCCTGTCAACTCAGAAGGAAAAAGCTAAAAGTGCTTTTCTTTTTTTTTTTTTTTTTTTTTTTGAGACGGAGTCTCGCTCTGTCCACCAGACTGGAGTGCAGTGGCGCTATCTCGGCTCACTGGAAGCTCCACCTCCCGGGTTCCCGCCATTCTCCTGCCTCAGCCTCCCGAGTAGCTGGGACTACAGACGCCCGCCACGGCGCCCGGCTTTTTTTTGTATTTTTAGTAGAGACGGGGTTTCACCGTGGTCTGGATCTCCTGACCTTGTGATCCGCCCGCCTCGGCCTCCCAAAGTGCTGGGATTACAGGCGTGAGCCACCGCGCCCGGCCAAAGTGCTTTTCAAAACAGCACAAAAGTCAAAATAAAAACTAGTAATGAAAGAAATCACTACTCCTCTGAGCCCAGGCTAGCCCGTCCTCGCTTCAATCCTGCCGAACCCATGTGAAATCTGTGGCTGAGAGAACTGCATGGCTGGTCACAGAGAGACTTACGTGATTCAAACTCCTTCACGGCTAACAATTTTTCCGAAGGTGTTCTCTCTGGGTGGATTTTCTAGCAATTGGGGAAGACATCATACAGATAGATTTTTTAACAACCAGTGTAGAAAGTGGCACTTTCACTTTTACATCAACATAAAGAAAAAGTAACAATTCTTAAGGAAGTAAAACGGGCACCCAAGGACTCCACCACTAGGGCTCTCCAACAACCAAATCCAAAGACTCTTCTAAAGTGCTTTTTAAAATGTCTACTGCGTACCTAATACCCTGATAATACTATCCACATAGTAGGCTCAGAAATGCCTGTTATGGGAAAGAACAGGGCCGGACAACAACTTTTTAGGGTCTTTACTTAAAAGGACTGGGTCTACAGACAAACCATCCTATTTATTATTTCGCCTTCTAAAAAGGAACAAAATCAAACCCCCCATCCATTTTACACTTTCTTTAAGCATAGGCTAAAATGATCTCAAATTCTGTGTTTCAAAAAGAACACTTTTGGTTGTATCTGTGAGCCCAGATTCACTTTAAAGGTGTTGCTGGCTTTGTTCTAGACACCCCAAGAGGAGCTAACAATAGTAAACCCGCTAGGCTTTGAGAACATGAATAAACTTGGTGTTGACAAGAGTTCAAAGGCAGAGCTCAGGAGCTGGCCCAAGGCCGTGTCTTTGTAATCTGGCTATTCAATTTGGGGATACAGGTGGTCTAGCAGGGCACGCTCACCTCCCTAGTTAACATGTTAAGCCTCCCCTTGGTAGTTTGGTAGCCTGTCTCCCCTAATCCTTTGCAAGCTACTAGAATACAAATGGTCTGTTTTTTTAATCATCAAGTCCTATAGAGATGAAAAGATGGGCAGGTAACTTTCATTTAATACACTATTAGTAGTAGTAGTAATTATAATAAAAGTTGAATGAAGCTTGTATAAACTCATCTTTGCATTCAGACTACCCTCCTGGTGCCGAAATATC
The DNA here is from genome assembly GCF_000951035.1 of Colobus angolensis palliatus. Classification (NCBI taxonomy): domain Eukaryota; kingdom Metazoa; phylum Chordata; class Mammalia; order Primates; family Cercopithecidae; genus Colobus; species Colobus angolensis. The sequence goes on along the minus strand of NW_012121932.1, from coordinate 1,501,198 downwards.
TCAATAGTTCTTTTTTAGAGCAGAAATCTTCCATTCACGGAATGCATTTTTATAAGATTTATAAGTCATCTCTCTTGGGAAAGCTTTTCATTCAGGAAAGTCTACCAGCCTCTTCTGAATTCTTAAAATATTACTATAAATATCATCAATAATTCAGGGGAAGAAAATAATAAAACACCGGCTTGGCCACCCAATCCTCCCAAGATGCGCAGAGATCCCATCTGATGACTTAATGGCTCTGATGCCTCACCCAGTCATCCTAGTCCCTCTGACTCATTCAGCCCAAATACTCTGCATACATTTAAAGGTAACTGTCATTAAGGATCCGAAAGTTAACCTCCTGCAGGGAAAGAAGTCTGATGCTTTAGTCTCACTCTACAGGCAACCCATGAATGGCTTTGGATACTCTCAGCTGGCGAGGTAGCATTTCAGCAAGCACCTGACCTAAGCTGAACATAGTGGAAAGATGACCTCAGAGTTTGGAAATGTTCTACTTCTGTTTACACAGCCCAGGATCCTAACTTGGTCTGGGGACAGATACATGCTAATCATTTCCATCACATTTGGCTTAGATTAAAAAACAGAAAAACTTTAAGGGCAGAGGAGGGCTGGTAGGTATATGGAAGAGGTAGATGAAATTTCAGTTTTGTTTTTTTTTCATTTTTAAAGACAGGGTCTCATTTACTTTGTTGCTCAGGTTGGAGTACAGTGGTACAATCACAGCTCACTGCGCCTTGAAGTTCCGGGTTCAAGCAATTCTCCTGCCTCAGCCTCCAGAATAGCTGGGACCACAGGTGTATACCACCACGCCTGGGAAATTTTTTTAATTTTTAAAATTTATTACAGAGAATGGGTCTCACTTTGTTGCCAAGGCTGGTCTCCAACTCCTGGATTCAAACAATCCTGCTGCCTTAGCCTCCCAAAGTGCTAAGATTACGGGTATGAGCCACTATGCCTGCCCAGACGAAATTTCAGCTTTAAAAGATTTATAGTCCAGAGGCCCTGCCACCAACTTCTCTGACAACACTGAGAAGCAAGACCTCCACAGCCTGGGCACAGGCCTTCTAAGCCCCACACTGCCTATTTCATTGGATCACAAGGACAAGTCCTATGGCATTTTCCTGTCCTCTTTTTAGTTTGGCCCTTCCAAGATTGGGTGTCTAATTATCATGCAATCAGCAAGAACGAACCAGATCACGGGGAGAACAGTCAGTGTGGTGGCTAAAGCAATTTCATCCTGGATGTTGATGTACCATGTTGACTTTTGGTTAACTCCTGCTCTGGGAATGCTTCTAAGATTTCTACTTTATCTCCAGTTACCTTAAATCCTGCCTTAGGTCAAAACAATCTTGAGCACAAATCTTGCTCTCAGGCAGATTCGCATAGCATCCTTACATTTCCTTTCAACTGCTGTACACATTTCTTCCCCATAGTATATAAGCCCTGGGTCTGGCGGGTAATGGTGCATGGATCCACCATCTTGTCTTGCTGCCGCCCAAGACATAGACATGGCTTCAGTTCATAAGTCCTAGTAAATGTTTCTAATAAGCTGGATTTGTCAGCTTCTTTCTTCTGTCTCTCAGCTTCCTTAGTCTTTGAGGGTAAGTTTGCATAGGACTGCCCACCAAGCCTGTGCCCACCAGACCAATAGTCTGACTATTCTGACTCTGAATAGTCAGAGTTGGCATCACCTCTGGAGAAAGCCATTGATGACTATCATCTGTTTCCATCAAGGGTGCCTCTTTCTTTCCTTCTTCTTCACTTTTTTTTTTTTTTTAACTCTCTTCCCCTCTCCCTTGCCTCTATTTCTACTTTTCCATTCTTTCTCTTCTTTGCACATGTCATAGTCGTGGCTGTTCCATCCAATTCTTTGCCTGCCTATGCACAGGCAAGAAAGGAGCCAAGAAACAGCAGAATATTGCACAGGACAGGGGAACAGAGTACACTCTTTATGTCAGAATGGAAAGAGGGGAAAATCTCAAAGCTGTTCAGACCAATCTGCTTCCCGAGGAAGCTCTAATTATTTGGGGTCAGGCTTTTCATGTCATGTACTTCTATGTAAACCTGTCATAAAAACAGCTCAGAATTTCAGAGCTGTGGCTATGCTCCTGGTCTGGGGTGAGCAACAACCTAATTGCACAGGGCACACAACAAACCAGATTATGCCTGGAGTATTTTCCCCACCCTTGTCCATATGGATATGATAGGAAATGGAGTCTAAGGATGTTTAATGAGGGATGGTTACCAAAGGTCAGTTACTCATCTTTCTGACCTTTAAAAATAAAATAAAATAAAATGCACTTGAACACTGTCCCATTTCCTCACCTGTTTGGCCAGAATCCTTGCTGTTAGTCTTACAGTCTCCGAGGGAGTCCAGTTTTCCCCAAAAACAACCATGGGAGAACATTCCAGCTTGTGCATGGGCCAATCTTCTTTCTGGGAAGATTGAAAAAAACATTATTAAAGAACAGCACACACACTGGAATAAAGTGTGAGAGAAGAGGATGCAATGAGTCCCCCTAGTAAAGGTCAAGTAAAATATGTTTCCTTTTGGAAAACACGAGGATGCTCACAAAAGCTAGAGATTAAAACATCCTTTAAGATAGACAGGATTGTGTGACCTCGACTCAGGCCTGGTCAAGATTGTTGGGATGAGAAGATCTACTTTGTGTTTTTTCCTCAAGCACCTCATGGCTTTCTGCAGCTCCTCATTATTCCAAACAACACATACATTTTTCCATCATCTGTTCAAGCTGTCAAATTGCAGAGGGAGCGATTTGAGTATCAGCCATTGATTTGGCTCTGTTGCCTCACAGTTCCGCTCTGGTTTTGTTCTCACGTCAGGGCAAATAATGGAGAGTTGACTTACACAGCAATGAGTCCCTTTTACAGGTGACTTTTTTTTTTTTTTTTTTTTTTTTGAGGCAGAGTCTCGCTCTGTCACCCAGGCTGGAGTGCAGTGGCCGGATCTCAGCTCACTGCAAGCTCCGCCTCCCGGATTTACGCCATTCTCCTGCCTCAGCCTCCCGAGTAGCTGGGACTACAGGCGCCCGCCACCTCGCCCGGCTAGTTTTTTTGTATTTTTAGTAGAGACGAGGTTTCACCGTGTTAGCCAGGATGGTCTCGATCTCCTGACCTCGTGATCCGCCCGTCTCAGCCTCCCAAAGTGCTGGGATTACAGGCTTGAGCCACCGCGCCCAGCCTACAGGTGACTTTTTAAAAAGCACAAATGAGGGTTCCATGAAGGGCAACACTGGAAGAAATTTAGGAATATTTAGGACTTCCCAAAGATGTACTGGATAAAACAGTAGTATTCTTTCTTTCTTTCTTTCTTTTTTTGAGACGGAGTCTCGCTCTGTCGCCAGGCTGGAGCACAGTGGCAGGATCCCGGCTCACTGCAACCTCTGCCTCCTGTGTTCAAGCGATTCTCCTGCCTCAGCCTCCTGAGTAGCTGGGATTACAGGTGCCCGCCACCATGCCCAGCTAATTTTTGTATTTTTAGTAGAGATGGGGTTTCACCATGTTGGCCAGGATAGTCTTGATCTCTTGACCTCATGATCCATCTGCTTAGGCCTCCCAAAGTGCAGGGATTACAGGCTTGAGCCACCATGCCTGGCCTAACAGTAGTATTCTTTCTATCATATGTGCGAAGTTTTCCTGCCCCAGGTAGGGGGATGAAGGACACTTGCTGCTGGAAGGGTGGAGGCGTCATCACTTGAGATGGGGAAGGCACTGAGAGAAGGACACCATGGCGTTTTGGAGGCTAAGGGAGGAAAGTACTTTGAGGACTAGAGAGTAAACGATGATGCCAGTGCTGGAGATAGGCTTAGTGTGAGATGACGGAGAATGTGATTTGGAATCATGGAAGCTTGCTGGTTTTCATAAAAACCAGTTTTGGTGGGATGATGGGGTAAGAAACGACTGGGAGCAAATTCAAGAGAGAATGAAAGGAGACACAGGTTAGAGTAGTGGAAAGTTGCGGGGGATTTTTTTTTTTTTTTAGGTGGGAAATGTCAGAGCACGTTGTATACTGATGGGAGCCCTTACAAACTGTCTCTTTCACGGTGGGGTACTATCCTCTCTGTCCTTGACCTTCCCTAGCTCAGAAAATGGCCATAAATCCTCAGGGCAGGGAGGCTGAATGGGTGGATCACCTGAGGTCAAGAGTTTGTGACTGGCCTGGCCAATGTGGTAAAACCCCATCTCTACTAAAAATAAAAGAATTAGCCAAGTGTGGTGGTGTGTGCCTGTAGTCCCAGCTACTCGGGACGCTGAGGCAGGAGAATCGCTTGACCCAGGAGGCAGAGGTCGCAGTGAGCCGAGACTGCACCACTGAGCTCCAGCCTGGGCAACAGTGTGAGATTCTGTCTCAAAAATAAAAATATATGCTCGGGCCAGAAAGCTAGAGTTATCCTTGATGCTGCTCTCTCACTCACACTCCACATTCAGTCAGTTCTAGCAAATCCTCTGTCTCTGCCCGGAATCTGATCCCTTCTTAGTACCCCAACCTTTCTACCCGGCTGCAGCCCCAACGTCTCTCATGACTAATGTCCTGCCACTGCCTTCTAACTGGATGCCCGCTTCTGTCCTTGCTCCCATGGACTAGGTTCCAAAGAGCAGCCTGAGGGATCCTGTTGACAAAACTCAGATCAGGCCAGTCCTCAGCTCAAAACCTAACGGCTTTTCTCATCCAGGCAAAAGGCCAAGCGCTAAAGGTAACCTAGGAGGCCATACATGATGGGAGTGCCCCTGCACCACCCCTAGCCCATCATCTCCCACCACACTCTCACCTGCCTCACTGCACTTGGCCACAGCAGTGTCCTGGCTATGCCTGGAGCCATGCACCTGCCTCAAGGCCCTTTGCACTTGCTCTGTTTTGTGGCTAGCACTCTCCTCCCCTGGGTATCTATGTGGCTCCCTCCCTCCTCCTCTCCAGCCGCTGCTGGAATGTCACCTTCTCAAGATACCTGCCACCATCACCCTGTCAGAAACAGCACTTCCCCATCATTCTCCCTTTCCTTGTTTTCTGCAGCTTCTTAGTACTTCTCACCACCTGAGCATATTACATATTGATTAGTTGTTTGGTTTAGTAGCTGTCTCTCCCCAGGAAAATAAAGAAACTTTATTTTGTTCATAGCTGTAACCCCAGAACTGACAACAGTGCCTGGCATTTACTAGGCACTCAATATAGTTGCTGAAGGAATGAAGATGTCTCCCCACCCCCTTCCCTCCACCCTGATCCCCCAAGAAGGAAGCACATACTGTCACTTAATGATTTAATGCAGTCTGTGGTACAGCCCCTTAGCTCAAGTTCTGGGCCAAGATGTTCTGCAGAGTTAAATAACGCCGCGCCAAATATAACTAAGAGCAGGGAGGAAAAGAAATGACAAGATATGCACAAGGGAGAAGAGAATCTGTTTTTAGCCAAAGCCTAAAATGAGAGCATGGTGATGAGGCAAAGAGGTGGGAACAGGTGGGTCTGGCTCCCTGCAGACTAATCAGCTCCCTCCTCAGCTGCAGAGCAAAGAGGAAAAGACAGAGATGACCCTCGGGATATCTGAGGGGCTAAGGGGACCTACCAGCTCGGGACAGATGGATCATTAACAACTATAGACAAATGCCCACTCTGACTCCAGGAACTCCAAGAAAGCTCCAAGACATGAACTCTGTCCCTAATGGGCCTGCAAGCTGTTGTTTTCTGAACTGCAGGTGGTGCTTTGGTGTTTAGCAACTACAATGAATTCTTGGGAAATTAAATATGAACATTTATTAATATAACTATTATTTACAAAATACAATCTATTTATTAATGTAGTTGATTTAAAATTAATGTTACTGTAAATATTACATAATTTATTGATATAAATGTCCTCAAAAGGAAGGGAATCAAACATAAGGAAAGCTCTGGGAGGAAAGCAGAGTGCTGTCAAGCAGGAGGGCTACTGACCTGGCACTCAAGAAACCTGCCATTTATTCCCACTCTGCAGCGAAACAGCTGTGTGACTACGCAGGTCTCTTAATCCCTTTGCATCTGTCTCCTTGGCTGTAAATAACATGATCCTTAAGTTACTTAGCAAGTCCAGAATTCTGAGTCTATGAGTTTACACCTTCCAACAGTGATAATCAGATATCAAGCTTGAAGACTACCAACAAATGTGGGCCAAATACGGATCATCAGGCATTCATGCAGATGCAAAGGATCCCATCAACAGATCCACAAGAAGCACTCAGAACAATGCCTGGCCCAGGCTGCGCTCTGAAACGTTGGTAATTGTTCATTCATTCCTTCATTCGTTCAATAAGTCCTGCAACTGACCCTAGAGGCAGGGATGGGAGATGAAGTCTTTGACTTTAAGCAGTTTATGGCAATGTCAGAACCAAGATAAAAGAGCACCTACAATTAGATACAGTTCCATTCATAGCAGTTAAAATCAGGTAGCTGGATAAACAAGAAAATGCAGAATCAGGTTAAATTTCATTAAAGAAAATTTACCATAGTAATACTGTTTCACTTTCTTTTTTGAAGGCGGATTAATGGAGGAAGGGCAGAGATATACCATGATGGCACTGCACAGTTTTAATTCTTAAAAAAGGAAGATGTGATAGTATCTAGTAAAAATGTCAGGTTTTAAACATATTTCGATACATTCTCTTCTATCACAGAGATGGTCCACATACTTTAAAGAACCTGACAGAGGCAACTACCCTAGTTTTGCCCGTAAGAAATTACAAGCAACCAGACTGGACAAAATTGAAAAAAAAATTAGGCTAACCTGATGAATAGGAACGAATGTTATAAATTATTTTTGAATACTGGCAGTACTGCTGTATACAGAGTGATTTTGCAACTCTTTATGCTTTTTTAAATGTTATCAATTTTTCTAAAAGTTTTCCCACTATTCTTCAAAATTCAAGATAGTGCTCCTGCCCTGATTGCGATCCTTATAAAATTTTCTGTAAACCAGGATCTCATTTTCCTAAAATAAAATAATAAAACACACATATAAGCACAGAAGGGATTCAGGAAGATATATACCAAAGTATTCTCTCAAGGAATAAGATTATGAATACTTATTCTGTTCTATTAGTCTGCACTTTCTGATTCTCCCATAATGAGGACAGATTGTGCAACTTAATCAAATCTATAAAAAACGTGAGATATGGAATTTTTCATACTGATGGTCCTCTTTTAAAACTTCTAATTCATTTTCAACTAAGATAATAACTACTGTGCATGACTTTCACTTTTGCACATAGTCAAAAATGCTTAAAGATGCATAAAGAGTTGCAAAATTGTCTCATGGTGCACCAGCATTTCCAACACTGGAAGAAAAGACTGATTACTATGGCATCTAGTTTCCTGCTGAGCAAATATGTTGCCTTCCTCGATAAGGAGACTGAATTTTCATCATGAAGTCCCTTTTCTGCCTCTAGCATTTGGTGTTTCTATTCTTCTAACAACAAACACAGTCTACCTGTACACATTCACATGTGATTTCTTAAAATGTGGAACAGGGAAAAAATGTCACAGGATTTCTGCTTTCCACTAGCATGATCCTTGAGAAGAAGAGTACAAAAGCAATCAGGTGGACACCTGACCACCTTATACAAAGATGGCCCATGCTGCTGAAATACCATCACCAGGACATACGCTTTGCATTTTCCCAATATAAGCGATGAGACATACTCAGTCATTCACATGCATTTCTTCCTACTGGTGATATTAAAGATTTAGACAAAAAGAGTGGCCCAAATTTAAGATGCTTCCTATGGCTGACAGGAGAGAACTAATCCAGGATTGAACCTACGACTGTGGCCCCATTACACAAATCACCCATAACAATAGCATTTATTAGACATGTTCTATACTTCAGTTATTTTCTAGTTAATGATAAGGGCCTACTATTTTCTCACATGCTCCTCATACACACTTAAAAAAAATCCCTTCCTACTTTCAAAGCTTACTCATAACCCCCTCAGCTCTAAAACACAAAGGTTTTCTTCTTTATAGTCATTACAGTTAAGAAATATACCCTAGAAAGTTCTACTGCACAATGATTTATTCTATATAATAACTTTCTAAAACTCTTCTCTTGAAAATATCCTGGTACAATTTATGGGTGAATGGGTGAATGAATAATATACTTTGCTTCCCAGGTGTATTTAGAAAAATAAATACAGCTCATTAAAACACACAGGTTACAAAATAACACGCCCAATTAAAAAGGAATTTCTGTTTCTTTTGTATTTCCTCCCATTACCCTTTCATGCATTAGCAATTAAAATCTTTCCTCTGGCACCATCACACTGAGTCAAGTGAACTAAGAGGAAAGTAACAGGACAAGATAGAACAAAACTGTATCAAATGAAGCAAAATCCGAAAGCACAGCATGCAGACAGAAGAGGGCTTGGGGAGAACATACACCATGGCTAGGATCCCCTAAGAAGCTTTACTCTGTGTAAAGAGGAAACCCCCAGGAAGCAATGTGAGCCTTTAGGACTCTTGGAGAGGTTTCTGGCCACGGCAACAACGGACGCAGCTCTCTCCTTTCACATCCACTGAAGGCCACTTCTCTTTCTCTGACATTCCCACAGCACCTCCTTCTCTAGAGGGCCCTCACCTCTCCCAAGCACACTACTGTGAAGGGGTGAAAGCCCTCCCCAAGTGGTGTGTAAAGTCTCATCTTCCCTGCCACTGTTTGACCTTGGGTGATCTTGGATCACCCAACCAGTTGGGACTATGCTTTCTTATCTACTGACACACTGAACTCGATAACCTCTATCCCAACTCCACCATCTGCTGTGTGGCACTGACCACCTGATGACTCCAGGGGGGTAGGGCCTACCTTTGAGAAAGGACCAGTTAATTACTGGCAGCTGAGGGCCATGCTTTCTTAGGTGGAGAATCACTCAATTACCTTCCTCATCGCCGCTCTTGTTTTGTGCCACGTTTTATCCTTTAAGCAGAGCCTCTACTTTGATCCCATGCAAGCGCTCCCTTAAGCCAAACCCTGAACACATTTTTATCTGGAGCAGATGCCCCAGATTCCTCCCTAATGATTTCCTTTACGAAGCCCTTGCACTACCCTTTATTTCTAGGCACTTACTTTTATTAAACCTTTATGTCTGCTCTATCTCTTTATAATACACTGCCCATACTTATTTAGTTCTTCAGTACCAAAGGATGAAAAACCTTAATGGTCATTAGCCTCTTCCTTCAGCAGTGGGAGAGAGATGAAACAAAAATGAAACTTACAGGTCAGATCCAACCTGCCACCTCTAGAAACAAGAGGCTTCAGGAGCTGCAGTATCACTCACCCCCTACAAGGGTGCTTTGGTCACCAGATACTTAACAGAAGCACAGGAAAGCAGAATTGCAGAAGTAATCCCCAGTGCTCAGGGTGCCCCTGCCCGGGAACTGAGTAAGCAGCAGGGGAAACTCCATCATGAGGCTGCACACAGCAGGCTCTCTTGGCCTGCAGCCTTGCAACAGTAGAATCCCATAACTATTTCCTCCATCCTGGAGTTCCTTGCTCCCCTAAGCAATTGTCTTATTATGAAGTGACCACCTGTATAGTTTTGTTCAAGGGCAGGACATCTAGACTGTTCAACTTCTTGTTGTAGAGTAATAAACTGGCATTGTGGCACATACAGGTTGGAATATTGGTTAATGTGAGCCTCCCCCAAGGGAGGACACCCCTCATTGCACGCTTACAGATGAGGTCTCTGAATCTGCACATCTGGGATTCTAGGTCCTGGGGACAGGGAAACCATAAATGGGCATCTCAAATCCCAACGTGGGCCACGACGATTCATCAAAATACTGCCACCCCGTAAGGCCTAACAGAAGACAGTTTAGCAGCATGCTCAGGAGATTCAGACTCGCAGCTAACTCCACATGCCACACACTCTGATGGTACTCGTTAATACACTGTTCACAGCTACTTAACGGAGTTAAGACTCATTTTGTAATAAGCATTGTTCACACAACGTACACCATTAGTACCCTCAAGTTCTTAGAATCCAGTCATTCTCTCAGGCTGAAAAACCAAGCCCCTTAAATCAAAACTATGCTGTTTATTTCTTTGCATAAAGCTAAGCTTTAGTCTAGCCTGAATTACACAAATTCGATTTTCCTGTGGACTGTAATTGATTATTTATACTAACTCCTCACACCTGTATATAGGGTTACAGCTTATATAAAACTTTAATATCTATCACATCACGTGGTCCCTAACTCATCAAGGTGGGCACCACTGTCCTCAGTTCAGATTTAAAGAAACTGAGCCTCGGGGATGTTTTGTAACTTGCCAATTTCTGTCTTTCTTTTGAGACAGAATTTCACTCTTGTCGCCCAGGCTGGAGTGCAAAAGCGCGATCTCCGTTCACTGCAACCTCCGCCTCCCAGGTTCAAGCGCTTCTCTGGCCTCAGCCTCCAGAGTAGCTGGGATTACAGGTACCCGCCACCATGCCTGGCTAATTTTTTCCTATTTTTAGTAGAGACGGGGTTTCACCATGTTGGCAAGGCTGGTCTTGAACTCTTGACCTCAGGTGATCCGTCCGCCTTGGCCTCCCAAAGTACTGGGATTACAGGCGTGAGCCACCGTGCCCGGCCATAACTTGCCAATTTCATACAAGTAGCAGAGCCAGGACCTGCTCCTAGGACCACAGCCTCCTGCTGCTCTATGCTATATGATCTGAACTACATGTGACTCCCTATGCTTGCTTTGCTACAGAACCAGAATGGAATGAGTTAACTTTTTAGAAGTGTTTAACTTACATATAGAAACAGCTAACTCATCTAGCAGGCCTAGAATCAAACTGTATATGTCGCAGGGCCTGCTGATCTCTACAATGCCAATGCACTACTCTATCTACAATTGGTAGGAGCAAAGTATGATCTTTCCTCTTCAAAAGAAGGCACCCTCCCCGAAAACTCAACTACGAGCTCCATTTATATTCTCACTGCCACACAGGCTGACAACCTCTGAGAGCCTGCTGTGGGAAACACAGGGAAGGGGACGGTGCATATGGTCTTCAGAGCCAAGGCAGAGTCTGAGATTCCCAAGCCAAGGTCTCAGCCTGTGCTCCATTCTGGAGAGGGGCCGCTGTCCCTGGGGCGCTACAGTCAGATAAGACACCAGGGCTTAGCAATCTCTCCCACAAATAATGCTCTTTGAGGCCTTTCAGAGGCCAACAGTGCAGGGAGGTGAGAAAGTAAAAAAAAAAAAAATAGTGGGTAAGCCAAAGTAGACTAGGGATGGGGCTGGAGGGTGGGGAGGGGAGAAGGACAACACCAGGTATTTGGAACAACAAAAAGAGATGCAGATAGGCAGAAAATCTTCCCTGTACCATAGAACCACCCTTTAACAGCATCACCATTTCCCAAGGTATATTAATAGGTTCTCTTTAAAAATAAATGCCAGGGGGAGTATAGAGAGATCGAACAAGAAGGCTTAGAAATTCACAATGACATACTAGTGTATCAAAGACTATAACAAGTTCTGAAGTAAAGAGACCACGTTCCCCTAAATTGTTTGAACATGAAATGCATTTTCTGTGAAATATCTCCGAACATTTTGTGGAACGAGTGTTTACTGTAACAGTTTGGGAAATACCACTCTTAGGCCCTCAAAGAGTCTACCAAGAATTCCTCCAACATTCTCCTTATTAACCTTCCCATTCCTACATTTCAGGATTCATTTGAGACTCATCCATCCTGAACCCCTCAGTCCTGACTGCTCCTGAGGCACTGGCTCCAATTACGAGTTCAGAATAGCCCCCCTCTGGCTACACAGAGGCTGGACCAGGGGCTCATCTGAGTCTCGCTGTAAGCAGGTTGGATTCAAACAGCCCAAGGGTAAGATGTAGCCTGCTATGGAGGAATTTATAAAAATACAACAATAAAAAATTTAAAAACTTAAAGACAGCATTTTAACATTGTTTATTTGTTATCTCTGCATCTTCCATCTGTGGCTGCAGTCCTTGGGGCAAACTTGCTAGCACACCTGCCTGTATCTAACATGGTCTTCTCTTCTTCTGCACCTCAATTTTGGTGCTGCATGCGGCCTCAAACTGTTACTGCCTATCACTGGCTGCCTGTGAGGTTGGGGTCAGCATACATCCAAGGATATCCAGCCACATCCTATGCTTTCCAGCTCTGGCTACAGGGGGGCGCTGAGGAATGCCATGACAAGGAAGAGGACTTCAGAGGAAATTAGGCCCTCCCTGCCAATGGCCCAGCACCTACCTGACACTCCACATTGCAGTAAAATGCCTGCTTGCATCTTCCACATTTGGACAATCCTTCTTTCCTTAAAAACAGAAAGGGCACTGTAGTGGTGAGAGGCACAGAAACGTGAAGCTGTACATTTTATCATGCAATAACAAAAGCCACCTGGTTGGAAAGCAGAGCCAAGGTTCACCTTACCTTACTCTCCCACCAAGAAGGCGCATGTTCCTTAACGAGAGTTTGACCAGATTTAGCCTTTGAGGAGTGAGTGAGTCAAACAGTGCACGCACTCACATTTACCGAGCCCACCAGTATGAAGGGTGCTGTCCAAAGAGATGAGGGACAATGGCTCTGACTGACCGGTGACCTGGCCAAAATCACCAAGGCTATGAACATCACCTGTACTACTGGTCAGTAGTTCAGGGCAAGTCAAGGTTCTTATGTCCTGATTTTCTCATCTGCTAAAGAGGCACAGAAATAAACAAAACCATGTTGTAGGTTTGACCCCAAGAAGATGGAGTGTTGGGGTGCAGCTGCTCTAGTGAAAATCCCATGTGAGTGACAACTCTCATTATTTAGAAACTGCAAGTAATGCAAAGATGGAATTTAGTATGCTAGGACTATATGAATGCCGTCCAGAAAGCTAAGTTTCAAAGTGCAACCTAGCAAGTGGAGATAGATTTTTTTTTTTTTTTAAGACAGGGTCTCACTCTGTCACCCAGGCTGGAGTGCAATGACATGATTCTGGCTCACTACAGCCTTGACTTCCCAGGCTTAGGCCATTCTCCCACACCAGCTCCCAAGTAACCGGAACTTCAGGGCATGTGCCACCATGCCTGGCTAATTTTTGTATTTTTTGTAGAGACGGGGTTTCATCATGTTGCCCAGGCTGATCCCCAACTCCTGGGCTCAAGCCATCCACCCGCCTCAGCCTCCCAAAGTGCTGGTATTATAGGCATGAGCCACCGTGCCCCTGCCAAGAGACAGATTCTTGAATACGGTATTATGGGATCTGATTGCTACACATGCTCATTTTGTCAGTGTACTATTTAGCTATTCTTCTGCCTCTTCATAATGGGGTCAATTCAACTTATTCATTGTTATATCATTTTCCTGCTTCCCATAAAGGACAGGGACATTGTTGCTTCCCAACTGTTAGGTGCTAGCGTGTGTATTGTGTGAGATGAACCAAAGCTTTTTCAAAAGCTGAAAAGCCACTGAATTAAGCCACATACTACAAAACTCTTTACTTTTTTTCCGAAGTAGGGAACAATTACATTGTTTAAGTCAGAGCGCAATCGGTAAAACCTGCTGTCTAACTCTTTCCCATCCCGGTGAAGCCAGCTTCTGGACTTGTGGAGATACCGACACCATGAAGCGGCTACACTGCCGCAGAGCCACCCTGTGCCACCTCGTCCCACCTCCTCTGCAGCCCAGCAGAGCTGATGGGGGCGGGGGCGGGAGCGTGCACGGTGGGGCTGACATCTTATAATACGGATATACATATTGTCACGCTGCAGAATCCTCCGCTGCTTCTCGTCAGCAAGTGGTAGTCACCACACTCCTCCTACAGCATCAAGGAAGTCTTCCAAAAATTCTACTGTTGGAACTAAACAGACTGCCTTGCAGCTTTCATGACAGCACTTGGATTCCAAGAAGCAGACTGAAGAATGTGGGAGAAAAACACATCTTGGGGTTGAGGCATAAATAAATATTCCAAGTTTGCACACCTCAATAGTTCAAAAAGGAACCTGATAATTTATCTGATGTATTCTCTGGTCTAAAATACTCCCCCTAACCCCCAGGGTATATCTGAAGGGACTGAACTGACTTTGCATTTTGGAATCTAGAAGAAACAAGATGCACAGACCCTTGCTCTCTCGCGAAATGCACTAAAAAAATCACGGTGAAGTGACTCGTCAGCAAGCACTGGGTGACATGCGCTGTGCAGAAATGCCCAGGGGAGGAAAAGCAAAGACAGCAGAGCCAGGGAGGAAGCTTGCAAACTTCTTTCCATGGAGAGGTGTGTCAGGAAATAGATAACGGTGGGAGATGCTACCCTTTAAAAATGTCCATCCGAAAAGTCATCTTTAATGTTTGTTTTTATAGGGGGCAGGTTAGAGACCTCTGAGAACTTGGTTGAAGCTTTTAACTTTCTCTAATAACCCACCTTCTCCCCCAACCCTAATGAACAAAAGAAGTCTGTAAAATTTCAAGGGCTTTTTGAAATTCATTCAACATGAATAAGTTAAACAGCATTTAACTTGTTGTTAAATGCTGAACAACAAAAAAATTAACAGGCTCAGGGGCCACTTAAAAGCCCATATGTAGGACCAGCAAAGAGCCTCTGACACCAGCGTTGAGAACCCCTGATGTAAGAGATTAGAAAATTATCATGGTTAAAAAGATATTTATTAGCTCCACAACATACAAAAAAAAACAAGGATTAATACAGGTTTTCCTGCACAGAAACCAGTAGTAAAGTTAACCTGAAACCAATACTAGTTTGCAGCCTCCACGTTACATCCCAAGGAGATAGTAGGCAACTAAGCTCTAGGGAACTAGGAAAGAATTCTAGATTTCATCAAAATAATACCTCTCCCAAAGGCTGGCCTTCATTCGAACCAGCTTGTCACCAAGTCCACAGCCCAAACAATAAAGAGCAGGAAGTAAAGGCTAACTTTTCAGTGTTGGCTAAAATATGATATATACATCATTTCTACTATCTATCCCAGTGGTTCTCAAGAAGGTCTGCAGACTGCTGGGGTCCTGGAGACCGTTTCAGGCAGTTGGTGAGAGACAGAATTCAGATTATTTGCTTTTTTTATCACTGTCTTAACATTTGTAATGCAGAAGGTGTAAGGCATAAAGGTTCCTGGAGGGTAGTAAACCTTCAGATACCTGAGCGTAAATCAAAGCCCAGGAAACACTGTATTCTTTTTTTTTTAGACAGAGTCTTGCTCTATTGCCCAGGCTGGAGTGCAGTGGTGCAATCTTGGCTCACTGCAACCTCCACCTCTTGGGTTCAAGCAATTCTCCTCCCTCAGCCTCTTGAGTAGCTGGGATGACGGCCAGGTGTGATAACGCCCAGCTAATTTTTGTATTAGTAGAGACAAGGATTCACCATGTTGGCCAGGGTGGTCTCGAACTCCTGACCTCAGCTGATCCACCCACCTCAGCCTTCCAAAGTGCTGGGATTACAGGCATGAGCCACCGCGCCCGGTAAGAAACACTGTATTCTTTACTGCCACACTGTTAGTAAGACGGGGAAAGCCAGTTTCATGAACGTCCCTGACATTCATGAAATTAACTTTACTAAATGAATATTAACTTTACTAAATCTCGATTCTTAAGTATGTATCTCTTTGGCATTGTATAGTGAAGCAGGAAGAATGCAAAAAGTATTTCTGCTTCGTACTGAAGTCCAGGGGCTATGTCACGAAAGAGCACTGGTGTGATCACTGGCGTTGTAAACTGAACTAGCCACTTTCTTCTTGGAAACATTCCTGGCCTTTTTCTTTCTTTCTTTCTTTTCTTTCTTTCTTT
>NW_012121932.1:1464216-1485370 GCF_000951035.1 Colobus angolensis palliatus | reverse complement strand
TTTCTTTCTTTTTTTTTTTTTTAACTTGAAAGAACAGCTTTAGATAAACTGTGGTTATTCAGACTTGAGCATTTGGCAGATATATTACTGAAATGAATGAAGTGAGCCTGTCACTTCCAGAAAAACAACACTTGCTGCCAATGATAAAATTTGAGTTTTCAAGGAAAAATTAGAATTTTGGAAAACACAGATCTGCCATCCTGAGCCTGACAGCTTCTCAATACTGAAGACTTATCTGATGAGACTAGTGGCAATATTAAGAAATATGATTGTTTGATACGGTTTCATAAAATGAGTCAATTTTCAGGAGATCTGTACAATCTAGGTAACTAATATTTTCCAAATGGCCAATGACACTGTTTCAAAAGTTATGCATGGCAAAAAAGTCGTTTCAAGTGTAAGGGAAGCCAATAGATTTTATGTCATTGAGTACATAAAGTTCACAATATGGCTTCCGATTGCACATCACAACTTTTAAGACAACATCAATTATCAAAGTTTAGTGATGAATCAAATAAGAACATCGCATGTAACTGAGAAAGGTATCGAAGTATCCTTCTCTTACCAATTACGTATCTATATGAAGCTTTATTTTTACTACATAATCCAGCTAAAACATAACATGACAGACTGAATTCAGAAGCATATTTGAGAATCCAGTTGTCTTCTATAAATCCAGACATTAAAGAGACTTAACAAAAATTTAAAACACAAACACTATTCTCAGTAATTCTTTTGTTTTGGAAGATATTTCTCACAGAAAAATGTTAGAATAGTTGTTATTTCAAAACGAATAAACCTTCAAAATTTTCTGTTTAACTTGACATATGATACATAATGATAGATTTAACTCATATAAACAAAAGCTCTCTGCGATTCTCAATAACCTTTAAGAGTACAGAGGGACCCTGAAACCAAAAAGTTTGAAAACTGCTGATCTATTTTAGTAATCTCATCAGGTCTAAGAAGAAGCTATTATTATTCCTATTTTTCAAATGAAGATAATGAGGATCTTAGACGTGAAACAACGAATCCAACATGGTCATTCTGCAAGTAGGTGGCAGAATTGGAATTCACACATCTTGTTTCCATCATGCCGGAGCATCCTTCCTTGAGTACTGCGACAATGGTTCAGGAGGGGAGACTCCATGCAGCAAAAGCAGTCTTTCTACATGAGTGGATAAGCTAATAGTAACAACACACATGGGAGAGGCATGCTTTACTCTAGTCTGCATAATGCCCGGGCTCCAGTGGTATCCCATTAATGTCACTTTGCTTTAAAGATACAATGGGGAGGGGATCCAGGATCATTTTTCAAAATGACATACGGGCAGGGAACATCTGCACAACAGCGTCTCTCAACGCACTGTGCTCCAGGAACCCAGTTCACTTGAAATAGATTGTAAGGAAGCAAGGATTGATGTATTTATTGTGTACACAGGTCCCTCCTCTCATTCAGTATGGTGAGCCTACTTGTTTCTCCAACAGATCCTGGGAGAGTCCAAGCTGCATCATGTCCTCTAGGAACCTGGTGAGAGAACACTGCACTCCTCACTAAAAACTGAAAAGCTCTGCCTGGCTCTAGGGAAGACTTTACCACACGTATGCTCAGTGAACCAAATACCTGGTTATACGCAAATTTTCCTTTTTTAAAATAATAATTTGAACTTTTATTTTAGAGTCTGTGGGTACATGTTCAGGTTTGCTGCACAGGGATTTTGCATGATGCTGAGGGTTGGAATATAAACGATCCCATCACCCAGGTAGTGAGCATAGTGCCCAATACGTAGTTTTTTAGCCCTTGCTCCCTCCCCTCTCTCCTTCCTAGTAATCTCAGTGCCATCTTTACGTCCATGAATACCCAATGTTTAGCTTCCACTTCAAAGTGAGAACATGGCTGGGCGTGGTGGCTCACGCCTCTAATCTCAGCACTTCAGGAGGCCGAGGCGGGCGGATTATGAGGTCAGCAGATCAAGACCATCCTGGCTAGCATGGTGAAACCCCGTCTCTACTAAAAATACAAAACATGAGCTGGGCATGGTGGCACATGCCTGTAGTCCCAGCTACTCGGGAGGCTGAGGCAGGAGAATTGCTTGAACTCGGGAGGCAGAGGTTGCAGTGAGCCGGGACAGCGCCACTGCACTCCAGCTTGGGTGACAGAGACTCCATCTCAAAAAAAAAAAAAAAAGAAGTGAGGACATGGGGTATTTGGTTTTCTGTTTCTGCATTTGCTCAGGATAAGGGCCTCCAGCTGCAACTATGTTGCTGCAAAAGACATAATTTCATTCTTTTTTTTGACTGCATAGTATTCTATGGTATATATGTACCATGTTTTCTTTATCCAATTCACTGTTGATGGGCACCTAGGTTGATTCTGTGTCTTTGCCAATGTGAACAGTGCTACAATGAACATTTGAGTGTCTTTTCAGTAGAACAATTTATTTTCCTTTTGGTATATACCCAGTAAAGGGATTGCTGGGTCGAATGGTAGTTCTGTTTTAAGTCCTTTGAGAAAACTCCAAACTGCTTTCTACAGTGGCTGAACAAATTTACATTCCCACCAACAGTGTATAAGCATTCCTTTTACTCCACAGCCTCACTAGCACCTGTTATTTTTTTATTTTTCTGGAGACAGGGTCTCAATCTGTTGCCCAGGCTGGAGTGCAATGGCATGATCATGGCTTGTAATTATGGCTGTAGCCTCAAACTCCTGTGCTCAAGAGATTCTCTCACCTTAGCCTCCCAAGTAGCTGGGACTACAAGGACATACTACCATGTCTGGCTAATTTGTTGTCTATTTTGTAGAGATGGGGGTCTCATTATGTTGCCCAGACTGGTCTCAAACTTCTGGTCTCAAGTGATCCTCCTGCCTCAGCCTCCCAAAGTGCTGGGATTACAGGTGTGAGCCACTATGCACAGCCACATCTGTTATTTTTTCACTGTTTAATAACAGCCATTTTAACTGATGTGAGATGGTTTCTCATTGTAGTTTTGATGTGGATTTCTCCGATGATTAGTGATGTTGAACATTTTTTCATGTTTATTGGCCACTTGTATGTCTTCTTTGCCCCCTTTTTAATGGGGTTACTTGTGTTCTGTTTATTGAATTAACTTCTTCACAGGTTCTGGATATTAGACCTTGGTCAAACACATAGTTTGTGAATATTTTCTTCTACTCTGTAGGGTGTCTATTTACTCTGTTGATAGTTTTTTTGCTGTGCAGAAGCTCATTAGCTTAATTAGGTCCCACTTGTCAATCATTGTTTCAACTGCTTTTGAGGACTTAGTCATAGTCCTTTACCAAGGCCAATGTCCAGAACGGTATTTCCTAGATGTTCTAGGATTTTTACAGTTTGAGGTCTTATATTTAAATCTTTAATCCATCTTGAGTTAATTTTTGTATATGGTAAAATGTAGGGGTCCAGTTTCATTCTTCTGCATATGGCTAGCCAGTCATCCCAGCACCATTTATTGAATAGGGAGTCCTTTCCCCATTGCTTATTTCTGTTGACTTTGTCAAAGATCAGATGACTGTAGTGTGCAGCTTTATTTCTGGGTTCTCTACTCTGTTCTGCTGGTCTGTCTCTGTTTTGTACCCATACCATGCTGTTTTGGTTAGTATAGCCTTACAGTATTATTTGAAGTTGGGTAATGTGATGCCTCTGGCTTTGTTCTTTTTGCTTAGGATTGCTTTGGCTATTTGGGCTCTCTTTTGGTTCTACACGGATTTTAGAAAGTTTTTTTCTTATTCTGTGAAAAATGACTTCGACAGTTTGGTAGGAATAGTGTTGAATCTGTAGACTGCTTTGGGCAGTATGGACATTTTAATAATATTGGCTCTTCCAATCCATGAGCATGCAATGTTTTTCCATTTGTTTGTGTCATCTCTAATTTACTTCAGCAGTGTGAATTTTCTTAACATAGGTCTTCTTGGGCCAGCTTGCCTTCAGAGTAGAGAAGAAAAGCTAACAATTTTTGATAGCTACTGTTACTGATAGTGACTAACATAAGAATAGGCTTTGATCTATTTTGGTTTAAGCAATTCTAGATGAGGTGGGGTGGGGGCGGGGAGGAAGCACTGTTTAAATTATTCATACGTGTGCTTCAGTTCTTTCCACAGCTAGCGAGAAATTTAAACTCTTCATAAGTCCCATGGCTGAAATTCAAACTAAAACTTGTTGAGCTGGTACCTGTACTGTGTGTGTGTGGTACATGTGCTTCAGAGAGAAGGAGAGAGATCCTGTGAGTGTTCGACTATTGCTGACTGAAGAGTTACAGCTAGAGAGAAACTTCATATGGGCTATCCATTTTCGTTGTAGGAATATACAAAGCAGTTGGAATAAACTCTGTTTCTACAAAAGACCAGTCGTAAATTTTTCGTTTGCAATGTAATATGATCTGAATTGTTCAGGAAGTTTGGAAAAGACTGCGCAAAATAAAGAAAACAAAATTCCTCCCCCCCCAAAAAAGAACTGAACCCCAAAGGAGTGGAACAAAAAGGAAAGTGTAGAGTGAATCACTAACAACCTCTCACAGTGGTTCTCAACCTTGGCTGTCTGGGGCAGGGCTCATCAGTTCTCATTCAATTGGTATGTGTTGGGCCAAGGCACTAGGACTTTTAGAAAGCTCCCAGGAGATTCCAATGCGCTTCTAGAATGTGGAGCCACAGGCCTATGGTAACACATTTGGGTGGAGTGGCTTTTTCATGCGGAAATTGCTGTATACAGTTGAAGCACTCTGCAAGGCAGATTGTTTAGATTTTTCTGATATTCTTAAGAATGAATCACAGGATGGATCAGATTGTTTAACTACCTTGATGATGAACATTTACGTAAGAATAAAGTAGCTGACCCTGTCTTTTTCTAACCTGTGATGACAACGTATCCTAGAAGCAGGTGCAAGTTTTAGGAAAAAAATCCTCAGCTTTTGTTCTGCTGCTTCTTGATTCCTGTCTCACAATTTAGGATGAATATGATGAGTTACTCTTCCCACTTCCCTCTCTCAAATCCTTTTTTCTTTCTGGTACTTGATGTGCTATGTTATCTGGGGCAAGTTAATAGTCCTTTCTGAACTTCAGTTTCCTTCACTGTCAAATAAAGATATCATTTCCACCTCATAGGTTTGCTATGAAAGTTAGATGAGAAAATGCAAGCAAAACATTTAACACATCGCTTAGAACACTGTAAACGTTCAATAAATGCTGGGTACTACCACACTTATAATTAGCCTTTGTGCTTTTTTTAAAAGTGATGTCAACTATTGAAATATCATCAGCATAGTCTCACTCAGACTCATAGCTAGAGGATCTATGTTTCTAAAGCCTTTGTTTTATGGGCAAATATCTACCCTGCTGTGAACAGAAGGGTTCTTTGAATGTAAGAAATAGTTCCATCCACAAAGGAAGAAAAGAAATGTTACAGGAAAATGCAAGTATTTGATTATTACTGACTGGAACAGAACTTAGAAGAAACGCTCCTGTCATTTCCTACTGGAGGAGACACACACAGTGATTAATTTCCTTGCTTTTAAAAATCGGAAACCATGAAGATCAACAAGTTAGAAATGTAATTAACAACTCCTGCTAGTTAACGCGTTGCCGCAGGTGCTGTTGGTCTAGATAAAAAGGATTTGATTCTGTAAGCTCCCTACTTTCTGCTACTGAAATGAATGCTTAGTGGGTTTCACCATGAAAGAAAATGATACTGGCATAGACGGGGTTCGCAATAACAATTACTTTTAACTAATGATGACAGAAGAAGTGACAAGTCTGCTCTGTTGAACAGAGGCAGCCCCAGCCAAATGAAAAAGAGAAAGGGAAAAAAGCCCAGCAGCGCAATATAACTTCACCATAGGTTGAAATAAGACAATCAGAAACAAAGTTAGCCTCCCACCCAGCGAGGGTGGTTATACTAGCAAGGCCTCCAATCTTGTTTAAGAGAAATAAAAATTGGAGGAATTGTGGCAGAACCCTATTATAACCCTGGTCAGGGGACAAGGATAATACTCAGGCTACAGGTTTTTGTGTAGTAGTGAAAGGTGCTCCACACATCACTTTAATCCACAATGTAACAGTGAACAGGACCCACGTGCAGCAGGGGGCTTCTTCCCAGGGCTGTGCTGAACCTTCGCTCAGCACCAGGCTTTGTTCTGAGGCTTGTTAAAAGTTAGAACCCGCATCCTCTTGGGGAGGCAGGAAATATTTAGGGCAGTAAGGTGGCAACTAATAGGTTTTCCCAACTATTGGAACTGGAGCGGTAATTTACAAGGAGGAAGCTGGGTTTAGTGGTCAGGGTGATGGCTGACCTAGTTACAAAATAACACGGATTTGTTTTCATGCAGGCTCTGGCCCAGACAAAATTTACCTTTGCCTTAGAAAGAAAAAAAAAATTCACAAAGCTTGTGAATATAGGAGAGAAATATTTAGTCTGTGAAACAGTGAACATTACATTTCGTTTCAGCCCCTGGGCACCTATATCCGAATCTCCTCTTGTAGGCCCTGCAAAATTTCTAATAATTAAAGCTCGTCCAAAGAATGAATGTACGCACTTTTAAAATTTCACATTTTCCTCTGGAAATGCTTGGTCTTAA
This sequence comes from Colobus angolensis palliatus, assembly GCF_000951035.1. Classification (NCBI taxonomy): domain Eukaryota; kingdom Metazoa; phylum Chordata; class Mammalia; order Primates; family Cercopithecidae; genus Colobus; species Colobus angolensis. The sequence continues at coordinate 1,478,782 of NW_012121932.1, read as the reverse complement.
CTTTCGTGCAAGGTCAGAATGACACTTCCTTGCTACTTTTATCTTTACTTCTCTAATGCCTTTTGATTGAAAAGTCAAAAGCAAAAAAAACAACAAATGCCTTTCTAACTCATAAAGGAACTGATAATAAAATAATATCGACCATTTCTTCCAGTTAAAGGACAGATGTTACTATTAGTACCTTGTAATGAATACCAATATTATTAGAGTCCCCTATGCTTGCTGTTGCATAAAACTCACGTGATTAAATATCAAGGAAAATGACAATACCAAAGTAATATAAATTTAACTACTTGAAAACTTAAAATACTCCTAACAGTATTCCTCACTTCAACATTCTGTACATAAAACAGAAATAAACCATGGTAAAAATTCCTTTATAGTCTAATGCTAATTGTGAGTTCCCAGAACATGGTCAGGTCTGCTGCAACAAAACATGAGTGTTAACTACCTGTCCAGACAGACCTGTTCTGAATCTTACTTACGGGAAAATGTGTGTTTTTTGTCTGTTTGTTTGAGAGAGGGTCTTGCTCTGTTACCTAGGATGGAGTGCAGTGGCACAATCTTGGCTCACTACAACCTCTGCCCCCCGGGTTCAAGAGATTCTCCAGCCTCAGCCTCCAAGTAGCTGGGATTAATTACAGGCATGAACCACCACGCCCAGCTAATTTCTGTATTTTTAGTAGAGAGAGGGTTTCATCATGTTGGCCAGGCTGGTCTTGAACTCCTGTCCTCAAGCCATCCGCCTGTCTTGGCCTCCCCAAGTGCTGGGATTACAGGCATAAACCACCGCGCCTGGCCTGGAAAATGTTCTTTTTAATTACCTACAAAAGAATTTTAAGAGTCGACATTCTCTCATCCCTTCAGTTTTATTTTCCTGCAAACAAAATATAAAAAATTGAATTACCAATTTCTTTGGGCAAATTACCCCCAATTGTGGACTTTACCTTGAAAACTTAAACTGATCAGATATCATCTGAAGAGATTTAGCAGACGTTTTTCTTTCAATCCTTATTGATTCCATTTGTATTTCTCTGAATGAAGAACATTTTTTATACTATAAAACCTTGCACATGAGGCAGTAAGAAGACATGTTAATCTATCATAGCTAAGTAATTTATATTCAAAAGTGTTATTTTCTAGGTACAAAAGTACTGTGCTACAGCCATACTGGGAAATAATATTGTTGTTAAAAAAAAAAAATCTGAGCGGCTGGGCGCTGTGGCTCATGCCTGTAAATCCCAGCACTTTGGGAGGCCGAGGTGGGCGGATCATCTGAGGTCGGGAGTTCAAGACCAGCCTGACCAACATGGAGAAACTCTGTCACTACTAAAATTACAAAATTAGCCAGGCATGGTGGCGCATGCCTGTAATCCCAGCTACTCGGGAGGCTGAGGCAGGAGAATAGCTTGAACTCAGGAGGTGGAGGTTGCAGTGAGCCAAGATCACGCAATTGCATTCCAGCCTGGGCAACAAGAGCAAAATTCTGTCGCCCCAAAAAAAAGAGCTATTTGGGGAAATCTGCCCTGCCTACATGAGAGTGGTAAATAAATATAAATATCAGGCAAAATGATTCGGCATCCAAATGGCCCACATGACCTGGAATTGAGAGCAGAAAGCTACCCCTAGGACTGAGCTCTTTGAAGACACAGAAGTTAGGGAAATAGCACCTACTGAGCATGTTGTCTTACTCATCTCTGAAACTCCACAGTGAGAGCACAATGCTTGAAAGAGTATGATGTTCAATAAATATAAATAGTAAATTATTGCAAAATACAAACAAGTCGATAAATAAAATGAAAGATGTATGGGCTGAAGTAGTCAAGAAAAAGCTTTGGACCAGGCACGGTGGCTCATGCCTATAATCCCAGCACTTTGGGAGGCCAAGGGGTGGCCCACCTCAGGTTGTGAGTTCGAGACCAGCCTGGCCAACATGGTGAAATCCCATCTCTATGAAAAAATACAAAACTTAGCCAGGCATGGTGGCATGCACCTGTAATCCCAGCTACTAAGTAGGCTGAGGCGCGAGAATCACTTGGACCTGGGAGGCGGAGGTTGCAATGAGCCAAGATCGTGCTATTGTGCCCCAGCCTGGGTGACAGAGAGAGACTCTGTCTCAAAAAAATAAAAAAGCAAAACAAAACAAAACAAAAAAAACAGAAACAGAAAAAGCTTTGGAAAGAGATGCAATTTGATCTGAATCTTTCTTGAGTATAAACAAACGGAGGCTCTAAGGCCTTACCTAGGAAGAAGGCAGAGGATAAGGAAGGAAATATTACAGAGAAAAGTATTCTAGATGACAAATGGACAATAGGAAGAATGAAGAATGACATTCCTCAGCTTTGCAAAGACCATCCAAATCGAACTTAGAGTCTAAGTCAAAATGCAGTGAGGGACAATGCTGGATACGATGGGAGAGGCACTTAGCAAAGAATCTGTCCTGAAGAAAGCAGGGAGTCAATGAAGAGTTCTGAGAGTATTTACAAGGAGTCATTTCCAAGAATGAACAGTTGCAGATTAAGAGAGGTGATGAGGCCTATGCACAGGGCCACTAGTAAGATAAGATGCAGAAATGAGACTAATACATTTCACAAATATTTACTGCAGGAACAGAGGCCAGTCTTCTCGCTAAATCCTGGGGTTACAAAGATGAGTAAGACCTAATTCATGCATACAAAGAGGAAGTGTGATAAAGGAAGTTTGTATGAGGTGCTGTGGGAGCAAAGATGAAGGGAACTAATACAGCCTGCAGAAATCAGGACAGATTTCTCAGAAGCAAAGGAGTGAGCCAGGCAAAGAGGGACACAGACAGGAGAATCAGCAAGGTGCATATATGTGTGTGCATGTGTGTATTCATTACTATAAGCAATTTAGGATGACCAGAGTGAAAATAACACAGCAGAGCAAGCTGGACTCAGATATGGCTCCTGAGGCTTGGCCTGAGGGTGTCCATCAGGAAGCCCTTACTCTACCATGGAATTCTATCAGGGGCAATCCTCAGATTCACAGACAGAGTAGATCAGGAAAGGTGGGCTTCTCTCTCTCTCTCTGCACCTAGAAAATATTCAGTAGCTGAGTATCTTGTAAAGCTGGAACACGTGCAGAAATCTGCAGAAATCAATTAAATATTGGATGAAATAGATTTTTCCTAAATCCCTACTTCCTTGTTAACTTGAATGTTTTAAAGCTAAAAAAGAAAACAAAAAACAAAACCCTAAACGTTTTTTTAGATTACTGTTTAAAATATTTACTCAGGTGGCCGGGCGTGGTGGCTCACGCCTGTAATCCCAGCACTTTGGGAGGCCAAGGCGGGTGGATCACGAGGTCAGGAGATCGAGACCATCCTGCTGCTAACACAGTGAAATGCCGTCTCTACTAAAAATACAAAAAAATTAGCCAGGCCTGGTGGCGGACACCTGTAGTCCCAGCTACTCAGGAGGCTGAGGCAGGAGAATGGCATGAACCTGGGAGGTGGAGCTTGCAGTGAGCCAAGATCGAGCACTCTAGCCTGGGTGACAGAGCAAAACTCTGTCTCAAAAAAATAAATAAATAAACAAAATAAAATATTTACTCAGGTGTATGGATAGGCCATATTTCATTAACTTCTAAAATATATCTACCCAGAGCTGCTGCTATTTTAACCAACATAGGGATGTTGCCAATTCATTGGACCTAAGTATTATCTTATCAAAGCTCTCTCTTAGCTTCTGCCAGTCATGAGACAGGGTGTTGTAGTTGTAGGGGTGGAAGCATGTGATGTCCTTCCTCATCCATCACAAGGGTCATGGCCAACACCCCTGGAAGAAAAGACAGATTAACAAGATAAAAACATAACAAATTGATTTAGTCAAAGTTTTTACGTGACACAAGATCCTTCAGAATGAGAGCCCAATAACTCAAGAACTCAAGGAAAACTGCCTGTTTATGCTTAGGTTCAATGAAGAATGGACAAAAGGGTATGAGCTAATAATGGTAATAGACTAACGGGCAGGGAAGGTCACAGAGTCTTTGCTTCTGAGGCCCTTCCAACCCCCTTCAGTGGAGAGTGCTCTGTATGCCAAAGGGCCAAACTTTGGGGTATCATTTTCTGAGTCCCAACATGGTTAAACATTCTGGTTAACAGAATGTTCTTCATGACATATATGGATGACCAGAAGAAATAAAAAGAACATAACCCGCAAACCTTCCTGCCTTTTATACAGCATCTGCTGAAGCCTTACAAAGTCCAGGAACTGGGGGTAAAATAAAGATGAACAAAAGCTGCTGGAAAATAAGCTCCACGGTGGTAGGGATTTTTGTTCCTTTTCTTTGGAGTTGTTTTCCAGAACTATAGAACCCACTAAGTATCCATAAATACAAATGTTTTTGAATGAGTTAAAAAACAGAATTCCTACCCTTAGGGAGTATACTATTGGCTCATAATTAAATGTGTCTTATTGTTGAGGTTTTAAGAACATATGAGGTTATCGCTGTGAACAGCAACTGTCACTGTACCACAGATTCATGGAATTGACAGAGAAGAGATTTTTCAGGTGGCAAATGAGCAAATGTTTCCTACCCAAACATCACCAGAGTAAGAAAAATCACCATCTCATCAAAAATATGAGTCAGTACCTACATCCCTGAAGAGTCTTTCTTGGTACCTATAGATTAAAGAGAACCCAGATTTCAACATAACTCCTTCCAAGTGCCAAGACATAAAATCCTTGAGATTTTTATCTGGCTCTAATAAAAACCTGTATCTTTTTGGACAGCCAGATTATCTTATCACGTCCCTCCCCCAACATATGTTCAGGTCTTCAAGCCCTGTGTGAATTTCACTTCTCTAGCAAGTTGTCCTTGTTTCTCTTCTCCTCCATGGTGACTCTGTGTCCCCTGGGCACCAACACACCCTGTGCATCACAGAGCACTCACTAAGACACAACTGTGTCTTTGTTGTTACAGTGTGCATTCATTTTTATCTCTAGGGACTATAAACTTGCCAAAGACAAGCACTTATAAATTCTCAGATCCACTTTTTCTATAAAAGCTAACCCAATCCATTTTAATAATATACATGCAATATTTCTACCTAGTCATCTGAAACTTTCCACTTCATGTACAAGAGTCACTAGATTTTATGTTAATAAATTGACACAAGGAGTCCCATACTATTTTTAATTTTTTGATTGAAGAAGAATCTGAGAGACACAGCTGGATTCTCAGCGAATGTATGGACTAGAAAGATAAGTTGTTTCCTGAACCTTCAAGACTTTTTTGTATTATTTTCCTGCTAAATTGCATATTTCTGTCCTTCAGAGAAGTCTTGAAGAGATCTGATTTCCTTCTGTTCTATTGTGTTGGTGTGAACGCCTTTGCAATTGAATAGGAAGCCACGGAGGGTGGCAGGAACAAGTCAGCAGAAGTTACACAGTGAGGTGTGTGCTTTGTGACTGGTTAGAGCTCTAATGAGGCCAAGGTCATGGGTTCAACCCCTGAAAAGGCAGGTACTTCAGTTAATTCCCTGCCAAAGGACTGCACCCTAAACTACTGCAGATTTCCTAGAAATCCAAAGAAGTGAACGTTGGGGATGTGGGTGGGCTAACAATGCAACTTCCTGAGAGGCAAAGGAGACCTCAAAATGCCTTGCCTCCCCCAATGTCAGAACAGGCCACTCATCAGGAGGAAGGGGCCAGTGCAGGGGCCCCTGCCCTGACACAGCTACAGAAAAACGCTGAATGAGCAGGAGGATCAGAAGAGAGCTCAAGGTCTGAATCTGCCAAGTACAATCAGGGTGCCTTGTTCTAGGTGTGTCTAGTTCCCGAGTGATCATCAGGACACATATACACATGTATTCAAAGATACACCACCAAACCCACAGAGAAGCTGCCTGTGAGAAGAGCCAGAAACGAGAGGGGACATTCTGAAAAACCAAACTTGCCTTGCACATACCAGATAAAAGCATGCCTTGAACTCAGAAGTATGATTACCTCAACTGTACATCTGAGGTCCAAAAAAAGATGTGTATGGATGGGGGGGAGTGAATTTAGTTATTCATGACTCCAGGAAGATAAAGCATGCTTGTAATTATTGATGGCTTCCTATCGAGGACAGAAATAAAGTGGCATAAAATAGTAATTATTTCATATTTTTAGACTGACAGGGAAAAGAGGAGGGAATATTAACCTAAGTTCAAAGCAGTAAGCCTAAAACACCCAAATACAGTAGAAACTTCCTTTGCAATTCTCTCACTATATCAAATCCTAAAAGAGACAATTTTGCTGTCCTGAATTCTCACGAATTCTGAGCTCTCCTCAAGACCAGGTTCCTGCCAAACTATAGCAGTAAGCCCTGGATCTTCTCAAAGAAATTTAACATAGTTTTACAAGAACCTTCTTACAGGTGGTGTGCAACTTGCCTGTTCTACAGGAGTACCAACCAGGGGCCTCCTCCTATCGCTGCACCATAAATTCCATTTCCACAACTCAGCGATTTAACTTCTGTAGAGAGCGAGCCTGAAGAATGGATTTGCTTAAGGAGGAAAAGAGAAAAAAAAAAAGGCTATTGGCTGATGCTGCCCTATCACACGGCACAGAAACAAACTCTTTCTCTTTTTTACTATACTCTAAGTTCTAGGGTACACGTGCACAACGAAACTCTTTATATGTAGGTGTAAAGGCTGAGATGACTAACTCTGGTTTAGTCCTAGCATAATATTAAAAATATTCCAAGCCCACAAAAGGACCAAAGCCTCGTGATCTTTTTATGTTTTATTACATAATAATTCATACATATAAAAGAATATGTGTAGCTCTTATGCAAATTTCAAAGCATTATAATCTAAGCCCATATCAGCATAAGATATAGATCTAAAGTGGCTGAATCATTCTTTAAAACTTAAAACAATCATTTAAACAATGCATTCGTTTGTTAAATTATTGGGCCATTATAAATTGTGTTCAATCAAGGAGATATCAGAGATGGATTAAGTCCCCAGTCTCCAGGGAACCACACAGTAGTAAAGTAGGGTTAAGTGCCCAGGTGAACCACACAGTAGGTTCAGGCCAAAGGGGGCACAGGAAGATCACACAAGGAACATGGGGATTTGGCTCCATCCTTGAAGGTTACGGAGTCCAGCCTTTAAAAGGCACTCAATAAATATTTGACAAAAAAGGTATGAAATTCAGAGAAACTGCTTAACTTCTGTAACACTCAGTTTCTATGTAAAATGGAATAAGGCCCTGTGTATCCCAGCCATCCTTGGAAGGATCAAAATAAGAATGTATCTGGAAATGCTTTATGGGCTGCAAAGAGCAATATGATTTAAAGAAATGCCATTTTATACAGGTTCTTCAGATTTTTTTTGATTGAGAGGATTCTGTGCAATTGCTTTGGGGAGGGAAAGGTGTTAGATGGTGGTTTTAACTCACCAGGGTTTGAATTTCACTTCAGGATATCCTGCTGTTATTCTGTCTCTTTCATCTGAAATCGGTTCCAAACGTGCAGCTTGGTCACTGAGTCCCTATAAGCTATAACAGAAATTATGTTCCCCGCATATGAAAAATAACGTGAGTTACAGCACCTGGCACATTTGAAGTCTTAAAGGCCGGCTCCTTGCTGCAGCTGAAACAATTGTGTTGAAAGTAAAAGGCAGAAAGGAGCCCTGATATCCTTGCAATGTGGAAAATTCTGTTTCCTTCCATTTCTCTCTATAAATATTTGTTTAATCTTATTAAAAGAATATTAAAGGGCCTAAGCACTTTGGAGTGAGAAAAGGCTCTTTTTTGAAGGTTTACCTGTGTAGGTGTGTTATATTATTTCCATTAGGTTTTGAAAAATCCTGAAAACTGACCCCAGACGCCCATCATTAATTCTGGGGAACCCAAGGTTGAGAAGTGCTGGTTGTGGCTATGGGTCAACAGGCCATCTTTTTTTTTTGAGACATAGTCTAACTGTCGCCCAGGCTGGAGTACAGTGGCAAAATCTCAGCTCGCCACAACCTCCACCTCCCGGGTTCAAGCGATTCTCCTGCCTCAGCCTCCCGAGGAACTGAGATTATAGGCGCCTGCCACTATGCCCAGTTAATTTTTGTATTTTTAGTAGAGATGAGGTTTTACCACGTTGGCCAGGCTGCTCTCAAACTCCTGACCTCAGGTGATCTGCCCACCTCGGTTTCCCAAAGTGCTGGGATTACAGGTGTGAGTCACCGCGCCCAGCCAATAGGCCAGTTTAATGGTGATTCCACTGGTCAACAATTTCCAGTATTTCATTCCCAGTATCCACCTCTCCCCATAACTCCATAAAACGCCCCTAAAATTGTAATATTTTATCACACAATTTAATTAAGTTAGAAACATTTAGCCAGCAGAGTTCATCAAACAAGTATAAGAGATCAGGCCAGGCGTGGTGGTTCATGCCTGTAATCCCTGCACTTTGGGAGGCCGAGGCAGGCAGATCACCTGAGGTCAGGAGTTCAAGACCAGCCTGGCCAACATGGTGAAACACCATTTCTACCAAAAATACAAAAATTAGCCATGCATGGTGGTACACGCCTGTAATCCCAGCTACTCGCGAGGCTGAGGCAGGAGACTCACTTGAACCTGAGAGGCGGAGACTGTGCCATTGCACTCTAGCCTGGGTGACAGAGTGAGACTCTATCTCAAAAAAAAAAAAAAAGAGAGAGATCAGGGTGTGATTCTGATGGCTCACTGTGTGCTAGGGTTGTACCGAGTACCTAACTTTCTTCACTCTGTCATTTAATTCTCAAGCTGAGCTTGGTAGGGTGGGTGTTCGTATGCTTTTATTTATTTATTTATTTATTTATTTATTTATTTATTTATTTTTTGAGACGGAATCTCGCTCTGTCGCCCAGGCTGGAGTGCAGTGGCATGATCTCAGCTCACTGCAACCTCCGCCTCCCAGGTTCAAGCAATTCTCCTGCCTCAGCCTCCCGAGTAGCTGGGACTACAGACGCCCCGCCACCTCGCCCGGCTCGTTTTTTGTATTTTTTAGTAGAGACGGGGTTTCACTGTTAGCCAGGATGGTCTCGATCTCCTGACCTCGTGATCCACCCGTCTCAGCCTCCCAAAGTGCTGGGATTACAGGCTTGAGCCACCGCGCCCGGCCCTTATGCTTTTATTTTTTTGAGATGGAGGCAAGAGTGCAGTGGCGTGATCTCAGCTCACTGCAACCTCTGCCTCCTGGGTTCCTAAGTTCAAGCCATTCTCATGCCTCAGCCTCCCAAGTAGTTGGGACTATATCACACCCGGCTAATTTTTGTATTTTTAGTGGAGACAGGGTTTCACTGTGTTGGCCAGGCTGGTCTCAAACTCCTGACCTCGAGTGATCCATCCGCCTCAGCTTCCCAAAGTGTTGGGATTACAGGCGTGAGCCACCATGGCCAGCCCGCACTTTTTTATTTTTATTTTTTTAAGAGACAGGGTCTCACTTTGTCTCCCAGGCCGGAGTAAGTGATATGGCTCACTGCAGCATCAACCTCCTGACTCAGGGGATCCTCCCACCTCAGCCTACCCAAGTGTAGCTAGGACTACAGGCCTGGGCTACCACAGCTGGCTAAACTAAATACTTTTTTTTTTTTTTTTGTAGAGAATGAGGTCTTGCTACATTGCCCAGGCAGGTCTCAAAATCCTGGCTTCAAGGGATCCTCCCACCTCAGCCTACCAAGTGCTGGGATTAATGGCACTAGCATTAGTATGCACATTTTACAGATAAGGGAACCTGGGAGTTCAGAGAGGTTAAGTGATAACTGGCCTAAAGACAAACCATCAGGAAAGAATGAAACCAGAATTCAAACCCAATCCACCTGCCACAAAGTCCCTGCTTTGCGGTTTCTACTGAAATAAGGTCATGCACTAACAACATTTCAGTCAATGACAGACCACGTGAACAAAGGTGGTCCCATAAGATTGTAATACTATATTCTCACTGTGCCTTTTCTATGTTTAGATATGTTTGGATACACAAATACTTACCATTGTGTTACAATTGCCTACAGTATTCAGTACAGTAACATGCTGTACAGGTTTGTAACCTAGGAGCAATAGGCTACATCATACAGCCTAGGTGAACAGAGGACTCTCTCATGTAGCTTTGTGTAAGTACACTCTAGCATGCTGGCACAAGGACCAAACTGCTTTACTAAGGCAGTTCTTGGAATATATCCCTGTCATTAAGTTATGCATTAATGTACAGGAAACCTTGAAATACTGAAAGGCAGAAAGTGAAAACAGCATTTCCTTACCTAACATACAGATTGCTGAATTTTGTATTCTTTAATGGAACTGTTTACAGGAAATCTGTTGTATGTATGTTTTAGTCTTACCACCTATTTTATAAAACTACATCTAAAAAAGAAGGGGAACCCCTTTATTAGAGCACACATTCAATTTTTTTAAATTCAGAAAACATAATGATTTAAATCCATCTGAAGCCACTTCTCCCCCGAGACAACTCTGAAAGCATTCTGAGGAGAGCCAGAGTCACAGCAGCCCTGGGGACAAGGTCCCCTTCTCATGCACAGCTTCAGGCAGCCAGAACCAGGGCTAGTTCAGAGAACTTCAGGAAAACAGCATTAGGATTTCATGGCCCTTAATACTGATAAAGATCAACTAAAAATTATTCTGCTGGTTTGATAAAACAAGAGGAAAGCTCAGATGAATACACTAGGGAATAAATCTGGGGGACATGAGAAAAAAGTCTTTATAACTGCTGAAGCAGGACACCTTAATCACAGAGTTTGGCTCATGCAAACAATTTAATTTTTAAAACAACTAATCTAAGCCAGACATGACCGAAATTCACTGAAACTGGGTTCTAACAGCTCTATTCCAAGGAGGCTAAATGGGCTTTCCTGGTTCCCCCCTACACTCAGAAGAAACAAGGAAATGACAATAATCTCACCCTTAAATAACCCATGAGCCAAGAGAACAAAATATCAAAAGGGATACATCTGCCTACCTAAGGAACGGCACACAGAACAAATATTTAAATGGAACCCTGTCTCTTTCTGAGACAAATCACACTGGGTGTTAAAACATGTCTAGGCCGGGTGCGGTGGCTCATGCCTGTAACCCTAGCACTTCGGGAGGCCGAGGCGGGCAGATCACTTGAGGTCAGGAGTTCGAGACCAGCCTGGCCAACATGATGAAACCCTGTCTCTACTAGAAATACAAAAATTAGCCGGAAATTGCTTGAACCCGGGAGGCGGAGGTTGCAGTGAGCCAAGATCGTGCCACTGCACTCCAGTTTGGGCAACAGAGCGAGATGAGACTCTGTCTCAAAAAAAAAAAAAAAAAAGTCTAAAACTCAGTTTAAAACACAACATACTTGGCCGGGTGCGGGGGCTCACGTCTGTAATCCCAGCAGTTTGGGAGGCTGGGAGTTTGAGACCAGCCTGACCAACATGGAAAACCCCCATCTCTACTAAAAATAGAAAATTAGCCGGGCATAGTGACGCAATCCTGTAATCCCAGCTACTCGGGAGGCTGAGGCATGAAAATTGCTTGAACCCAGGAGGCAGAGGTTGCGGTGAGCTGAGATCACGCCATCGCACTCCAGTCTGGGCAACAAGAGCGAAACTCTGCTTCAAAACAAACAAACATATCTATATATCTGGGGGGGGGAAAAATGCCAAAAAACGGTGATAAATGGCCAAAATATGTATGTGTGTGTTTATGTGTATATGTGTGTATAAAGTGTATCTGAGAAGTCTGATAGGGACAGCTTTCAAGTGGAAGAAATTTATATAATATTATTAGGAGCTGCCTTCTAGCAGCTCAGGCAAGATACGCATCTTCTCCAGTGGCACCCACCAGACTGAGAAACGTGATACAAATTAAAAACTCCTCAAAGCAAACCTTGGTCTGAATTGCCCTGACCATAAGAATCCCATTCTGTTGAGACTTAAGACATTTTCCATTATTTCTCAATTTGTAGAATATACTTATTCCTACCTAAAGAAATAACTTTTCTTTCCTTCAAAAAAAGTTAGATCCTGATACAATTAATATGACATGGAAATTCTTGGGTAGTTCATTTATCTTAAGCAATACTGTTTACGTTAAACTTCTGGCAAAAGAAAGGATAAGGGGTGTGTGGGGCTGAGGCAGGCAGCAGATTTTGACCTGTATGTATGAACATTTGCAGAATTCTACTCCAATACTTTGAGGCCCTATGGAGGAAAATACATGTTCCCCTCATACATCTGGACAGACTGATTTGTCCTAGGTCATACACGAATTGTAGACAGAGGAACTGATGCTGAATCTATCAGATGATCTAACCACTAATACTAAACGATTCACATTTCATAGAAATCATAAAGTAGGGTACAAAGATATTTCTAATTGTGTAAGTATCATGGCTATCATTTCTTTTGTATTATTTTAATTGATTTCAAAAAATTCTTTGGGGAAACAGAGAGGAAATAAACTATAGGTATTGACAGAAGTTCAGGGAAATCAAACAGAGAAGGGGTTTGCAAGTCGTAATAACACCCTATTGCAAGTTGCAGCCCTGGTGAGGGACCCAAGGCAATAGTGAATAACACTAATAAATGTCAATCAGAAAAATGCAGCAACAAAAAAGGCAGCAAACTGTCACATATGGCAGAATAATCCAGGCTGAATGCTTTGTGAAGTTGCATCTCACCATCCACTAACGTTCTAAGGTTGGGAGTATGCGTAGTAGAAACAATTAGGAGACTTACGGCTAAACAGAAGCATCTCTCAGTTCTTCTAATCCCTTCTAAACCCAGAGGGATTTGATCTTTCATTCACTGGGGGCCAGGAATGGCAACTACCCATATAAAGTAAGCACCTACTATGTGCCTGGCATCCATGGTCTTAGGTGATGGCTTCCAGGAATTGCCAGGATCCCTGATGGAGGCTCCTTCTGTGCTGCCTGACCTGCTTTGCTCCTGCCACTGCAGACACCCACGCTGCTGCAGACTCCGAGCCACAGCAAGGCTCAGAAGATCAAGGGACCAGTCACAGCAGCCTTTTTAACTTTGGGAAAACCCAATGCTCACTTCACTCAAACGTTGCAAAGTGGTGCCATGACCCTTTAGCTCTTGGCTCACCAATTCAAAGAGCCACATCACATACAGCCCTTAAGCTGCCCACGGCATGATTCCGTGTCTAGTTCCTTTCCAGGTCCCCCCAAGCGGAAGACAGTTCTGGCAGGGAGTCTGGGCAAGATTACTACAATATTTAGCCTTTGTCCCTTCTTTTGCTACGTCTTATTGTAGAATAAGGCATACAGGTCTGAGAGATTGAGTATGCTGGACCTGAGACCTGTACTCAAAAGGTCCCTGCAGGACTGCAGGTCAGCTTAATCCAGCCCAGGAATCTCCATTTCAAAGATGAAGAAACTGAGGTTCAAAGAAAGCAAAACATGGTCTCTACTCAGAGTACTGGAAGGCCTGATATAAACTTAACCCCAAAGCCATGCCTCCTGCCTTAGTAAATTTACTGAGCACCTAACCAGTGAGAAATAGGTAGAAGTGAATGAGGCTAGATTTCATTCCCTTCACTACTGGTGTGAATGGATAAAGGTAACCCCACTTTCTCTCTGGGCTTTAGTTTTCTCATCTATTAAGTGAAAGGATCGAATTGGTGATTTCTAATGTGCCTTTCAGCTCTGAAACTCTCATAAGAGTTGAGGATATAATTATATGTGTTGGTGTGTGCAAATGTATATGCATCATATAAACAAACACAGACACAAATATACATATGGTATCTTACAATTAAATACCATTAGCAACCACACATCTTGCCCAATCCCTTACTGCGACCATGTCTTCCTAATCCCAAACCAAAACTGGACACTGCAACTCATCGTTGCAGCGCCTCAGAATCCAGGGCGTGTGGTCAGTGCTTACTGGCGTCCCTCCAAACACCCATGTAAGCGTACTTTAACACGTAAACGTACTTTACAAGACATATAAGTCATTAAATTCCTTGGGAGAAACGGCCAATTTGAGGCAGGGCTGGCCTGTGGGGAACAGAACACACCGCAGGAAGCATAAGTTAAAGGTGACAGCCCGTGGCTGCCCAAATTTGGGGCTCCGCTGCCAATGCACCGGGAGGGCAGTGAGTGTCCAGGCTTGGAACAAGCCTGGCTCGGAGCCCACATTTGAAGGCAGGAACCTGCACTCCCGAGTTTGCGCATCCTGCGTGAGCAACTCTGAAAACGTGCAGCGCAGGGCGTGCAGCAGGCACCGGTCCTAGTTCCTCTCGCACGTGGTGCCTGGCGTGAGGCTGCAGCGCGGGGCCTCCTCCCCTCCCCGCCCCCCACCCCGCCTCAGAGACCGGCGCTAGGACCTCGCGAGCCGCACGCACTTCCTGGCGCCGCGATCCAAGCCTCCCGCTCGGCTCCCCCAGCTCCCGCCCGCCGCCGCCCTACCTGGCGAAGCAGTACTCGCAGTGGTTGCCCCGCTCGTTGACCGTGAGCACGTAGGCATAGGCCGGGCAGGAGAACAGCAAGTCCCCCACCTGGAAGGGCTGCAGAGCCCGCAGCCCCCGGCCCTTGCCCGGGCTGCAGAAGCTCTCCAGGCCGCCGAGGC
>NW_012121932.1:1448673-1463920 GCF_000951035.1 Colobus angolensis palliatus | reverse complement strand
CGGCGGCCGCCCCGCGCGCGCTCTGGGCCGTTTCCGGTGTGGCCGCGACAAAGAACCGCAGCCCCTGTGGCTTCTGCGAGGAGGGCGTGAGGCGTGTGCGCCTCCGCGGCGTCTCCACGGAGCAAGCGGGACGCGCCCTCCTCCTCGGTGGGAGGGGGGTCACCTGCGCGGAGCAGGTATCCGAGGGCCACCCCTAGACAGTCAGCCTGGCCCGAAGGATGACCAGCACCGGGTAAATAGAAGGAGGCGAAGCCGACTCCCAAACCCTACGTTCACTTGCCCTTGTAAAGACCCTAGAGGCAGTAATCGGGGAACGCCAAGGAGAAAGCGGCAGAGGGGAAACCACAGTAGAGAAGTTTGGTGTGCAGAGGGTTGACGTGTGCTTTTCCAAGGTTAGAGGTTTTTAAACCTTGTGGCTCTAATGAGAACGTAGTTTGCCCTCTGCTCCTCTAGTAGAATTACATGGACGGAAGAGGAAATGCACTGGCCAGCCCAGCTCACCGAGTCTCTGCATGCTGCGAACGATGCAGAGGAAGCCAGAGATAACCTTGCCTTCAAGGAATTTAGGCTGTTGGGGGATAATGCGATGCTGTGGCCAGTGTCCAGGACACTGCGCTAGAGTTTGCAGTGGTTTTAATATGCTTGACCACCCACCAACTGTGATCTTAGAAAAGTCACTTGGGTTAAGAGTCAGAGGATTTAAAGCCCACAAAGCCTGAAACGTAAGTCCTGTACACATGCACGCTATTACTTTTCATATGAGAAAGGAAAATATAATCCGTGTTCCACATGATTATGTAAAGACTGGAACTGATGTACATGCAGTAAAGACTAAAATTGTGACGAGATCATTTAGCAGAAAACACTACTTCAAACTAGAACCTCAGTTACCTCTGTAAGTTCAGGACTGGTTTAGCAAGGGGAAAGGATGAATATGATTGGAGATGTAAAATCAGTGGAATTTTTGGCATTTCAGTAAAATGGCTTTATCAGCTGAGTGTGGTGGCTCAGCCCTGTAATCCCAACACTGTGGGAGGCCAAGGTGGGAGGATCACTTAAGCCCAGGAATTGGAGAGTTGGAGACCAGCTTGGGCAACATAAAGACCCTATCTCTATGGGAAATTAACTACCTCTCAAGTGGTGCTGAGGTAGGAGGATTGCTTGAGCCTGAGAAGTCAAGGCTGCAGTGAGCTGTGATGACTCCATCATACTCCAGCCTGGGTGACAGAGCCAAGACCTTGTCTCAAAACAACAAAGTCCTTACTAGTGGCCAACTAAATAAGCCTGTAAACCCTCTTCAAGTAAAGGACATTATGATAGTATTTTTATTTATGCATTTTAAGAAACATCGACTATGACCAGCCACTGGGATAGAAAGATGGACAAAATCGGCCAGCTGCAGTGGCTCACGCCTATAATCCCAGCACTTTGGGAGGCGGAGGTGGGCAGATCACCTGAGGTTGGGAGTTCAAGACCAGCCTGACCAACATGGAGGAACCCCATCACTACTAAAAATACGAAATTAGCCAGGCGTGGTGGCGCATGCCTGTAATCCCAGCTACTCTGGAGGCTGAGGCAGGAGAATCACTTGAACCCGGGAGGCAGAGGTTGCAGTGAGCCAAGATTGCACCATTGCACTCCAGCCTGGGCAACGAGAGCGAAACTCTGTCTCAAAAAAATAATAATAATAAAGAAAGATGTACAAAACGTAGTCCTAGGTCCTTGCATTGGCACATTCAAGTTTGGTAATACTCTCCATTAGTTATTGAGTATTGTTGACCAGGCATCATGCTCCATTATTAAACACATTACCTCGTTTATCTTTACAACAGCCTAATGAGTTAGGTATCATACCCCTCATCCCCCAGATTAGGAAGGAAACTAAGACCCAGAAGGAATGATTTTCAAGGCCACACAATAAATTGCAGAATTTGGTTTCCAAGTCAGTCTGAATTCAAGGTCCATGCTCTTAAACACAGTGTTTTGCTGCAAACACACACAGTTCACTGGGATAAGTGCAGTTATGGTGACTTGTACAAAATGTTCTGTGGTAGTAGAGGCAGGGAGTGACAGATTTAGCCTACTAAATAGTCAAGACAGGCATCACGTTCAAGTAACAGAGCTAAGACTGAAGGATGGACAGGATTTTGCAAGTGGAGGTGGGGAGAAGAATTTTCTGGGCAGAGAGAACTGCATACAAAGACAGAAGACCCTGAAAGGACAGAGCTTGTAGTTGGGGCCCCCTGAGCATCTGGAAGAAGACAGGCAATGAGGCAGGAGCAGCTGAAGAGCATCTTCTCCAGAGGTGAGTTTTGTTCCAGAGGCCATGGGAGAGCCAGTGAAAGTGTTTAAGCGAGGGGTGGCACATTGAGTCCAGTGTTTTAGACTGATCTGCCAGCAGCATTGTGGGCTGGCTGGGGTGCCAACATTCACCACTTCATAACTGTTTACATGTATGTAAATAGCCTTGGCACTTGAGAGCACTGACAGTTTGCATTTGTCTGTGTGATGACCTGATTAGTGTTTACATCCTCCACCAGACTACAAGCTCCATGAGGGCAGGGAATGAGTCTGTTTTTGTTACCCTTACATCACTAACTCTTACCACTACTCCTGGAACACAGAGAGAATGCAAAAAATATTTGAAAGTTGAATAAATGTCATGGAATCTCATTCTGATTTCTGAGGGCTCTAACCAGCAAAAAGATGAAAAGACTGACATAGAAGTAAGCAATTACAATACAGTAGATAATTTACTGTTTCAAGGATTAATGGTGCAAAGTAATCTACCTATTTTCTTTTTTGATTGCAAGAAACTTTTTCCACTTTAATTGGGAAAGATTTCCACAGCTGAGAAAAAAGCAATTACACAGCTACTGAATTGTCTTTCCAGATGAGTGCTGGCTTATTCTTGAGGGTGGAGGTGACTCTGATTTGAGAACACTGGAAAAGAAGCCGCCTTATTTCAGAAAAATCCCTGCGATGATCTTAAATGACTCGAGATGGGGAAATGGTCACTGAAGCAGTAGCCATGAATTTAGGAGCTTAAATTACGAAGAAAACTGTGTTTAAAATAAATGGCCAAAGAATGGCAATAAACCAGCCCGGGGAGACTGATGACAGCGCTCTTCATGAAGCCCATACTTGTCACTCTGCCACTCTAATCTCACATTCCGTGAAAGAAGTATTCGAGCAGCCAAGGCCCATCCACTTTTCCTATGCCCTCTGCTCCATGACGTAAGAGGTACGGAGTTTGAAAGGAGTTTTTTGGTTACTTTGCCTCACCAAAACTCAGGAGAAGTGGTACAAGGATGAAAACTCCTTTGCTTAATTTCTCTAACCTAGAAGTTAATGTAATTTATGAGTGAAAGATCCTTCCAACCACAGATTAGCACATGAAAGAAATAGCTCTGGCCTAGGGAAATGAAGCCTTAGCAAAGAAGGTATCCCAATGAACGTGAGCAAAGGGCCTAGATGCTGTATAGCTCTGCGTCTACGTCTACATGTCACTTATTGAGGACATACCACGTACTTACACTGTGATAGACCCTAGTCATACCAAGGTGTAAAGACCAACATACATGTAAACAGTTATGAAGTGCTGAATGTTGGCACTCATAGATACTAGATTCCAATCCCTGGAACCTACAAATGGCTTCAAAGGGTCTTGCAAATATGTTTTAAGGATCTTGAGAGAGTGAGAGTATCCTGGAATATCCAGGTGGGTCCTCTGTCCTGTCACAAGTTTTCGTATGAGAGAGGCAGAAGGAAATTTGACACAGACAGGAGAGGAGGCAGCAATGTGACTATGGAGGCAACGATGAGAGTGATACAGTGATGGGTCAAGGAACGCTGGCAGCCTCCAGAGCTGGAAGAGGCAAGGAACACCTTTCCCCTAGAGCCTCGGGAGGGAGTGTGGCCTTGCCAATACCCTCATTTCAGCCTGTTAATCTAATATCAGACTTCTGGCCTGTAGAACTATGAGAGAATAAATTTCTGTTGTTTTAAGCCACCTGTTTTGTGGTAATTTGTCATAGCAGCCAGAGGGAGGTAATAAAATTATAATCCAATAAAATTTTAATAGGGGGCTGAACAAAGTGCAGTAGGAAGGCTTCACAGAGAATCTGACATTTTAGCTTCCAGAAGGAAGAGGAATGATTGACCAAGGGAAAGCAAGTCTCCCAAAATGGGCTTAAGACTAACAGTGCAGGGCTTGGCATGGTGGCTCCTACCTATAATCCCAGCAGTTTAGGAGGCCGAGGTGGGTGGATCACTCAAGCCCAAGAGTTTGAGACCAGCCTGGGCAAAATGGTGAAACCCCATCTCTACAACAACAACAACTGGGCATGGTGGCATGTGCCTGTATTCCCAGCTAATCAGGAGGCTGAGAAAGGAGGATCACCTGAGCCTGGGAGGTGGAGGTTTCAGTGAGCTTTGATCATGCCACTGCACAGCAGCCTGGGCAACGGAGCTAAGCCCTGTCTCAAAAATAAAAAATAGGCTGGGCATGGTGCCTCACGCCTGTAATCTCAGCACTTTGGGAGGCCGAGGCAGGCGGATCACAAGGTCAGGAGATTAAGACCATCCTGGTCAACACGGTGAAATCTCGTCACTACTAAAAATACAAAAAAATTAGCCAAGCATGGTGGCATGTCCCTGTAATCCCAGCTACTCGGGAGGCTGAGGCAGGAGAATAGCTTGAAACCAGGAGGCAGAGGTTGCAGTGATCCTAGATTGTGCTGTTGCACGCCAGCCTAGTGACAGAGTGAGACTCTGTCTCGATAAGTAAATAATAAAGACCACAGTTCAAATTCACTGGGGTAGGAGAGACTTTGACAGTCCAGCGTACAATTTTTCTTGGACTTAATGAATGTTTCCATAGCTCTCACTGTGTACCAGGTGTACCTTTAAAATATATTCTCATATAATCCTCCTAATGACATTCCATAGAGGAGAACACCGAATTGAGAGGTGAAGCCAGCTGGACTAACTGGGTCAAGTGGGGACTTGGAGAACTTTTCTGTCTAGCTAGAGGATTGTAAATGCACCAATCAGCACTCTGTAAAAACACACCAATCAGCGCTCTGTGTCTAGCTAAAGAATTGTAAATGCACCAATCAGCACTCTGTAAAAATGCACCAATCAGTGCTCTGTGTCTAACTAAATGATTGCAAACACACCAATCTGCACTCTGTAAAATGGACCAATCAGTACTCTGTAAAAGGGACCAGTCAGCAGGATGTGGGGGGCCCAAATAAGGGAATAGAAGCTGGCCATCCCAGCCAGCAGCAGCAAGCCCCTCGGGTGCCCTTCCACACTGTGGAAGCTTTGTTCTTTCACTCTTCACAATAAATCTTGCTGCTGCTCACTCTTTGGGTCTGCACTACATTTAAGAGCTGTAACACTCACTGCAAAGGTGTGCGGCTTCATCCCTGAAGTCAGCGAGACCAAGAACCACCAGAAGGAAGAAACTCTGGACACATCTGAACATCTGAGGGAACAAACTCCGGACACACCATCTTTAAGAACTGTAACACTCACCACGCGGGTCCACGGCTTCATTCTTGAAGTCAGCGAGACCAAGAACCCACCAGAAGGAATACATTCCAGACACAGAGTCACAGAAGTGACATGCATGAACAAGCTGTCTAGCAATGAATCCAGGCCAGAGCTGCCTCTCTGTTCAGCCAGCGCTACAGCTTTCCTTAGAGTACTTGGGGTAAAGGTAGGTGGGCGGGAGTGGGCCCCATCATGAAACTCATGAACCTAGGAGCTGGACAGCACTGTGTAGGCACTGTGAGTCAGAAGAATTTTGGCTGACATGATGCGAGTTTTGCTGTAGAAAGTTCATTTTGTAGCTAAATAGAGAATACACTAGAAGGGGCTGAGGAGACAGAGGGAACTAAGGGGCCTGATGCAACAAGGGTTCAGAGGAAAAATGTTACTGGCATGAACAAGGGCAGTGATGGTAAATGGGAAGGAGGGACATGGATTTGAAGAACTTTTAATTAACAGGACCCGGTAATTGGGGCGAGTGAAGAGAAAGGAGAAGAGGGAATATGGGCCATAGAAAATATGTCCAAGGACAACTGACATCATCACCTCCATTCAGTGCCTCCAGTTCAATTCCCCCCACCCTCGTTCATTTCCCCCCTGCTTCAGCCTTGTGTTTATTCCCCAAACAAGATCTTGTTATTTCTTCCTTCACCATATTTCTTGTCTAATCTTTTATTTCCATTCTTAATGCCACTCAGCCCTTAAGGCTTTATGTCTGGTTTTGTGCAGTAGACTCTCAACAGCAGAGTGAGTTAAAATTTTGAGATATTAGCCAGGGATCATATATTCCGACTCTGTGCTTTCTTTTACCCCTTACCATTAACTTCCCACTTAGTCAGTGGCATTGACTTAGAGAAGAAATGATATTGCAGAATAGGAGCTAAAAGGCCCCTGAATTTAGATTCAAAAGCCTAGGGTTTTGGATTGCAAAATCCTAAGGACTTGGGGAACTCAGGGCTCCAGCCTTATTAAATTCAGGATGATGTAGGAGCCAGAACTCCCTCGGTCAGAAAAGATTCTCCAGGCCTGTGATAAGGGAGAATTGGAAGGAAAGCCAGAGAGAAGTTGGTGTACTTCTCTGAGAAAGAGGCATGCACCATAGTCTCCTTCCAGACTGAACCTTGGATGAGTGAGACAACATAACTAAACCCCACCCCGCCCATGGGTTTGAGGGGATTCAGAGCAAGTCTGACCTATGTCCTAGTCTTACATTGACCCCCGAACTCCATATGTAATAGAAATTCATTGTGTAGGAGAAATGACTTGAAATACTTCATGAGAAACAGAAGAGTGATTTCCCATGCACCCAAGAGGAGCACTAGAGTAGACAATTTAGCTGTCTGCTGTGATCTGAAATGTTTGTGCCACTTCTCCTCACCCCCTGTTCCCCACCAAATTCATATGTTGAAATCCTAACCTCCAACATGGTGATATTAAGAATTGGGGCCTTTGGGAGATGATTAGACCATGAGGGCATGGCCCTCGTGAATGGGATTAGTGGCCTTATAGAAACGGCCAAGGGAGCTTGTCTGGCACGCTCACATTGTGGGGCAAAAAGGCACTATGTATTAGGAATAGGCCCTCATGAGACACTGGATCTGCTGGTGTTTTGATCCGTTTTCCCCAAACTGTGAGAAATAGCCATGGCATTTTGTTACAGCAGCCAGAACAGATCAAGACACTATCCAAGAGCACCGTTGTGGATGAGAGCAAGGGATGGCCCAGAGATCTGTGTGGATTGATGACCAAGGACCAGATGTTCCCACCCCTGCCAAGCACTCACTGCCTTAGCATCACTGTGCCAGCCACATGCAAGAAGCAACCCCAGGAAACTGACCAAGATGACATTTCTACCACCCAGGGAAAATGAACACTCGTAATGAAAATTATCACAGTTTCTTAAATACACGAGTTTACAGATGAGCTTCATCACTCAGGTCTCTCCCTATTCTATATGCCTTTGTTACTGCTGTCAAACACCTTGTCTTAAAATAAGTGCATTAGTAATGACATTTCATTGAAAAACTCCCAGTTGCCCTTTATTATATGCCTCATCAAGGCCAAGTTCTCTTTTTGGCTTTAAAAACCCAAACCTTAAGTGTCATACACATCTTGAGTTCTATCTATGCTGAGAAGTCTTCTCCAAACATTTCTTCCACAACAGTATCTACTTCCTAAAGTAAGTCTTATCTGTACCTTGTTGGCTTATAATCATGAACCACACACACACACACACACACACACATTTATGTGTATTCCCGTGTATGTTAAAAGGTCTTCAGAGGGAAATACTGTATATTGTATTTATTTCATAGTCTTCTTAGTGGATAGCTTGATACTTGTTATGTGTTAAATTTGGAAATATTTTCTGAATGACTGAGGTACTGAAATTGCTGATCGGGTTTTGATGGGAGGTGACACTTGGATTTTAACAGTATGTTACACGGGTAATGTTTTTGAACTGGTACCTAGACTTTATGACACCATATCCAAAGAATGAATACATAATTCTAGGTAGTGAATCTGTGAAGTGTTTAAAGAGATCACTAGCTTTATTGATCAGAATCTTTATTCTGAAGTAGTTAAAAAACAATTATATTAATAGAAGTGATGAGAATTTCCTAATTATGGAATTAGTGTTGCTTTGGGGTGCCTATGGATCCAGATGGTCAAAAGGCATCCACGTAATGTTCTGCCATCTCACTGGCAAGCAAAGGTTGTGCACTTGAACAGAAAAAAACCCTTTGCTTCCAGGCTGAACTGCAGCAAGAGCCAAATTCCCCTAATGCATAATTTACAGTCCTCACACCAGCATCTCAACCGCATTGCAGCATTTTTACTAGAGGCAGTTACCCCAGAAGAAGAAACTCTTATCAGTGGGAGGAGTAAGAAACCCAGAGAAATCATGCTTAAATAACTATTTGAGGGTCAGATTTGATGAATTCTTAAACTACCAGCCATGCCTTCTGGTATATAAGGGTGGTTGGTGGGGAGAAAAGCTTAAGCTGACTTTGTATTTATGATTCTGGCAATGTAATAGCTCTGACCAGATATTAAAAATTGAATAAAAGGCAAAAAAGAGCCCAGAAAAGGCTACATTATAACATGTTTGGTCTTGAACTAGACATGTAAGCTTTTAAAATGTTTATCTCTGTCAAGTCTTATTATGCTTTTTTCCCCATCTCCCCCCTCCACCCCGGCCCACCCCAAAAAGTACCAAAGGTGACAAATTTCAGAAATCTTGCATATTTCCCTCTTGCTGAGAACTGCTAACAACTTTCTTACTGGGGGGAGGCAGTGTCTTCTAGTGGCTAAAGGAAGGGACTGGGCACAGAACTTGACTTCACTACCACAGGCTCCTTCAGCATCTCACATGAAGCCAGCATTTTTCAGTGCTTCTGTGGAATTCCAACTGATGTTATATGAGGGCAGGGAAATTCCAGAAAAAGAAGAGAGATGGGATATTTAAAACCTTAAAACCTTCTTCTACCTGTTTTACTGGCTTAATCTTGACATAGAGTTTGAATATATCAGTCTAGTTTTTCTTCTATGTGAGGGAAGAAAAACACAGGAGGAAAAAAGTTCATAGCTTTGAGCTGAGGAAGCTCACATAGCCAAATGCTGTCATCTTAATTGGAAGCTATTGCAACACTGCAAAAAAATTTTGGAGGCTTAGTTTTTTTCCTAATAAGGGTTAAAATTAGTAACATTAAATGTTTGTTATTTGGGAAATGATTAAAATTAAAGGTAGATATAACACATTTTCTTAAACCAAAAACAAAAAAACAAAAAAACCCAGGATTTTTTTCTTTGCTTGATAACAAATGAATTTATACAACTTTATCTTTAAATACAGCTAATTTAATGCTCAAGTATTAATTATTTTAAATGTTTTGGAAAGTACATAGAAGTCAAGCAAATATCTGAATATATTCCAAATGCTACTTTTTATGAAGTTTTAAAAATTCAGGCTTTTATTTCACTGGCTTGTATTTCTGAAATATAGCACTTTGAATACAGCAGATTATATTTTAATTTTTTTCTTGCATCAATTGTTAGTTTCCCTTTACTAGAGGCTATGTTTCTGTCTTATCTTCAACATTTCTTAAATTGAAATCAGAAACATTGAATACTGATGAGAAAAATAGATTATGTGGAAAAACAAGAAAATGATTAGCAGAAAACCAAATACCACATGTTCTCACTTGTAAGTGGGAGCTAAATGATAAGAACTTATGAACACAAGGAAGGAAACAACAAATACTGGTGTCTACTTGAGAATGGATGGTGGGAGGAGGGAGAGGAGCAGAAAACATCACTATTGGGCACCGGGCCTAATACATGGCTGATGAAATAATCTGTACAACAAACCCCCATGACACGAGTTTACCTATGTAACAAACCTTCACATGTACCCTGAACCTAAAATAAAACTTAAAAAATGATTAGTAAGTATAGCTTTCAGGGTCAAAGGATAAACCGATTGAAGAACTTTTGCGTCCTTTCGGTATTTAGTCATTTATTGATTTAACTGTAAAATGCTCTCTTGGGTGCTGTGGAGGAGCCAAAATTAAATTGGAATCAGATCTTGTCCTCCAAGAATTCAGACTCTACAAGAAGAAACATGACATATACTTAGAAAGCTCTAAAAATCTACTAGAATGAAAACCTCATGAGGTCAAGGATGTTTGTCTATTTTGCATACTGCTATAGCCCCAGGCAGATCCTGACACAAAGTAGGTGCTCAGTAAATATTTGTTAGATGAATGGATAATACAAGGCAGAGTGTTGAGCCATGTTAAGAATTCGAAAACAAATAAAACAAAAAAATCAGTGATAGGAGGAACAGGTAACTTCCGGCATCTTTGAAGTTATAAGTGTAATTTATAGATAATTAATCCGACAGTCGGGCCATAAACAGAATCTCCTGTGTTTTGCTGTTGTTTCTGAAATCAATCAACTGCTCTGCCATCCTCTTCATGTAAGATCAGAAACACAATGCTTCATATGCTTAACACATTTCTTAATTGAAATGAGGAAGTTAGAGTAGATTTGTGTTTGTGGGGTCTTTAGGTGGCAGAATGATTAAATGTGGACAGCTAGTGCACCAAACCCCTGATTTCATAGATGTTATTGCCTTGGATGGAGACTTAAGGGAACTAAATAAATAATAATGGAGGTGTTACGCAAATATGCTAAAAATTGTGAGGACAAGACATGAATGACTGAAGTTTGGGAAGCCTGGGAAGGAAGATCATTAAGGTTATGTGAGTTTTAATGTTTTATTATTTAAATTAACTTCAACCAAAAAATTGCCCTTGCCTTGCCTAAATAATATTAAATAAACTCAGCTTACTTTCTCTTTTTTTTTTTGAGACGGAATCTCACTCTGTTGCCCAGGCTGCAAGCTCTGCCTCCTGGGTTCACGCCATTCTCCTGCCTCAGCCTCCCGAGTAGCTGGGACTACAGGCCCCCGCCACCTAGCCCGGCTAGTTTTTTGTATTTTTAGTGGAGACAGGGTTTCACCGTGTTAGCCAGGATGGTCTCGATCTCCTGACCTCATGATCCGCCCGTCTCGGCCTCCCAAAGTGCTGGGATTACAGGCTTGAGCCACCACGCCCGGCCACTTTCTTATATTCTCTGAATTGTTTTTCAACAACTTACTGGATGTTTGACTAAATATACACAGTGTCTGTTTGTCTTGGGGCATTTTCTTACAGAGACCTCTTTACTAGATAACTGTGCCTCCTAAGAGGCAGTGCCAGCATCTGCTACGGTTTTTGCTGTCTGCAGCAAAATGAGAAGAGCACAGTGTGCTACTTATAAGACTAAACTGACTCATTTTTAAGGACTTTAAAAAATATCTGAGATCAGGACATTTTCAAGGTTAGAATATCTTTTCCTTTTGAACAATGGAGGCTGTAGATGGTATTCTTTTATTTTTATTTTTGAGACGGATTTTCGCTCTTGTCACCCGGGCTGGAGTGCAATGGCGCGATCTTGGCTTGCAACCTCTGCCTCCAGGGTTCAAGTGATTCTCCTGTCTCAGCCTTCTGAGTAGCTAGGATTGGAGGCATGTGCCACCATGCCTGGCTAAGTTTTCTATTTTTAGTATAGATAGGGTTTCACCATGTTGGCCAGGCTGGTCTGGAACTCCTGATCTCAGGTGATCCACCCACCTCTGCCTCCCAAAGTGCTGGGATTACAGGCGTGAGCCACCACACCCGGCTGTATTCTTTTTAATGTTCTAGGCAAAATAAAAATTGTCAACACTGCAGATCCCATCTTCTTTTAAAAAACATTATACTAGTCTCTAAAGTGTAGAAGCATGAATGTTACGAATAGTATTACAGTGTCATTGTAGAGACTACTCTGGAATTATTTCTTAACCCACATTGTTGAATATTCAAATAAACTTATGCTAAATGCTTAGAATCATGACACCTTGATATATTTTAGGTCTTGGTCATGGACACTGGTACATGTCTACACCATTTAATATACAGGACGTGTGGATCAAGAAGTGTAAGACCACATGTAATTGAATAGAAAACTATCATTTATTTAAAGGCATTTAAAAAATTCATTTCTGTCCTTACCACAATTTCATTATTTTTAGAAGAGAGATTAGGCATCTTTGATGCCAGTGTTATTAACACTACTATATTAAGCAAACATTTACTGATATAGTTTTATTGAATCCTATTTTTTCTTTGACTATAAATGATGTATTTATGTTACCCAGAGTACTAAGGAAACAAACTACGGAGAAATTACAAGACCACTGATTTTACTGCTTTATAAACATTGTATATTAATTATATAAAGTTTTTAAAACACACATCAACCCAGTGATTACTAGTGTGAAGTTTTTGTTAGATCTTTTTATACATTTCTTTATGCACATATAAATATTTTATAACAAAAAGGGGATTATATTGTACATGCTGTTTTATAACCTGGTTGTAAATCTCTTTCCAGCAAAGTAAATAGTTTTCAATATCATTTTAGTGGCTTTATATTGTGAAGTTCTGCAATATCCTGCCATCTACTTAACTAGTTCCTTGTTAAATACCATTGATGTCCATTTTTTTCTATTATAATGTTGAAATCAGCATCTTTGTCAAGTAAAATCTTTATTTACATTCCTGAATAATTTGTTAGGCTAAATCCTAAAACTAGAATTGCTGGTTAAAGTGTATACAAATTTATAAGACCTAGTATGACATAAAACTGACATAAAAATGTATATATTTATTTGCATACTTATTATAATGTTTACAGCTCATAGAGAGGATAGAAAAAATAATTTAACTCATTGAGTATCACTCCCTGCATTTCATTTAATTTCCAATAAATTCATCACAGCTTATATGAGACATTTTAGATGAAATCATCAAACTGCGGATTAAGAGATTCTATATATCTTTTAGTCCAAAAGCTTTACTAGAGTCAAGGAAACTGAGGCTGAAGTCATTACATATCCTATTCGCATACATAGCTAAGAAGGAGCAGTGCCAATCCAGCTGTGGACTCTGGTGCTGTCTTTTTGCTCCAAGATGCTCAGGGAAGTTCAAGTTGTTCTTCTTTAGATATCTGAGTAACATTTGAGAATTAAATGCAAAGAAGTGAAATAGACTCTGATATATAAGTTTCACCATTAATTTTGTGGTGGTTGTTATTAACAAGATAGAATATTTAAAAATCATTTTGTGCCTAAAATGCTTAGCTCAGAAAAGCTTTCTAAAAAGTTGACAGATTATCTGTAGTTGTATAGGAATGGCCACCAAATGTATAAGTCTAGTCAAGACTGTTCTTTTCTATTTATTATCTATTTATTTTTTGAGACAGTCTCGCTCATTGCCCAGGCTCGAATGCAGTGGCATGATCTCAGCTGACTGCAGCCTCTGCCTCCTGGGTTCAAGCAATTTCTCATGCCTCAGCCTCACAGGTAGCTGGAATTATAGGCATCTGCCACCATCCAGGCTGATTTTTGTATTTTTAGTAGAGATAGGGTTTCGCTATGTTGGCCAGGCTGGTCTCGAACTCCTGACCTCAGGTGATCCGCCTGCCTTGGCCTCCCAAAGTGCTGGGATTACTGGTGTGAGCCACGACACCCAGTCTATTTATTTATTAAAAGGGCAAATAGCTTTATTGCTTTTTCTAACTAAATAAGACATATTCATTGTGAGATCAATAATAAAAATAAAAAATACAGAGTGAAAATGGTATATAATCCCATCAACCAAAGATAATTACTATTAACTTTTTGGTTATATCCATACCATCTTTTACATATATATTCTTTAGGTGACCTATCTCTCTATATAGAGAGATAGCATACAGAATTTCATACTGTTCTATAATCTACTTTTTCTTAAATGTCATTGTCATCTCTCATTGTTAATAAATACTGACCTGGCGGGGCGGGGTGACTCACGCCTGTAATCCCAGCACTTTGGAAGACCGAGGTGGGCAGATCACAAGGTCAGGAGATCAAGACCATCTTGGCCAACATGGTGAAAACCTGTCTCTACTAAAACTACAAAAATTAGCTGGGCGTGGTGGTGCATGCCTGTAATCCCAGCTACTTGGGAGGTTGAGTTAGGAGAATCACTTGAACCAGGGAGTCGGAGGTTGCAGTGAGCTGAGATTGCACCATTACACTCCAGCCTGGTGACAGAATGAGCCTCTGTCTCAAAAATAAAATAAAATAAAATAAAATAAAATAAAACAAAAATTGGCCTATATCATAATGTGTAATGGCTACATGCTCTTTTATTGTACAGTAGTAGTTTCTTTAACCAACCCTCAGTTTATAGACATCAGGATTGTTGAAGATTTTTAACTAGTTGAACAATACTGCAACAATCTTTTAAATAGTTGTTTAAGTATCTTTAATAAATAAATCGCTTTTCTTTTGGTAAATGTTACAGGTAGTATCATTTCCTGGATATTTATAATTCACATTCATGTCATAAGCAAATATTTACGAAATACCTACCAATTATGCTAGGTGCTGAGATTAATATTTTAATGGCTTAGAGAGAGTTCTTTTTTTCTTTCTTTCTTTTAAAATAGCGAGAGGGTCTCCCTATATTGCCAGGCTGTTCTCGAACTCCTGGGCTCAAGGGATCCTCCTGCCTCAGCCTCCCAAAGTGCTAGGATTACAGGTGACAGCCACCACGCCGCTCAGAATTCTTATAGTAAAGAAACCTTTTTTAGTTGTACGTAATTTAAGGTTTCCCAACCTTTTTTTGATCGTGGAATCACCCCTTTAAAAAATAGAATATGTACTAATATTTCACTGGTCTCATCTGGAAAGAATTTGGAAAACACTAATCTAATATCAATCTTGTTGAAAACTACTAACAGGTAGATGAGTACCTGTATCTATCTGTTACTTTTCTACGAACTCTGAAAAAATCTTCAGAATTATTTAGAGGAAAGATATACTTTAGGCGTTTCAGAGGAATACATCTTTGATCTAAATTTCCAGATTAACTTCCAGAGTAAGTAGTATTTTGGTATGAATGTTTTGATGAGCACACACTGGAGTTGTTTTTTTTTTTTTTTTTTTTTTCTCGCTCTGCCCCCGGGCTGGAGTGCAGTGGCCGGATCTCAGCTCACTGCAAGCTCCGCCTCCCGGGTTCATGCCATTCTCCTGCCTCAGCCTCCCGAGTAGCTGGGA
>NW_012121932.1:1424327-1448623 GCF_000951035.1 Colobus angolensis palliatus | reverse complement strand
GAGTGCAGTGGCCGGATCTCAGCTCACTGCAAGCTCCGCCTCCCGGGTTCATGCCATTCTCCTGCCTCAGCCTCCCGAGTAGCTGGGATTACAGGCTTGAGCCACCGCGCCCGGCCGAGTTGTTTTGTTTTTAAAATGATATCCATGTCATTAAAACAAAAGGGATACTTGAATGTAAAAGGAGAATGTGGGATATAAAGTTTTTGGCTCATCAGTGGATTGGTTGGCGTGGGAGTAGAGTGCAGAGAAGTGAATTTCCATGGGAAAATAGAATAGGAGGAGAAAGTCAAAGAGAGAGATAGGAAAGTATTAAGAGGAATTAAGGAGGGAGGTTATGAGGACTTTTACAGCAACATGTGAAATAACTTTTAAAAATCTGGTAGAAAATGAAGGATACAAAATCCTATTCATAGTGTATAAAAACCAATAAAAAAAATCAGAGGAAAAATACAATAAAATAATAGTGTTTGGATTGAGTTCTTTTTTCGCTCTTCTCTAATTACCGTTTTCATTTTTATTTTAAAAATATACAATAAAATTGTAAAGAAAAGAAATACTAAAGGATCAGACAAAATTAGGAGAAGAGAGGCTTATGGAGGAGGAGGAAGAGAGTGGTTGAGTCTAACAAAGGCAACAAATGGATTAAAGTGAATAAGGATAGAAGAGAGAACGTTCAGTTTGGCTTGGAGGAGATCATTAATGGCTCAAGTGCTGTGAAGTGGACAAAAGCCAGTCTGTAGTGGGGTCAGATGAGAGAACCAGGGAAGAATAATTTTTTTAGCACCTAGGATCATAATAATTCACTTAGTGGTTCCCCCAGCCACTATTACTTTCGTTCTGGTTTAATCATGTTGAGATTTTTCCTGTATCAGGTTTTTTTTTTTTTTTCCCCCAGGTGTTGATAAATGAAAACCTTAAAAAAAGAAATCCTATGAGTAAGTTTCTTTACCCTTATTTTTGAACTGAAAAATAAAGAAATAATAAATTCTTTTTCTGAGCTGCTCTATGTGCTAGAAATGCTCCCATATAGAAATCTTAATATTACACTGTGCATGCCATTTAAAAACAGAAGAACTTGATCGCCCAAGGTCATTTCACATGCCTTTTTTCCTAAGTGATTTGTGTATATTTTATCCATAAAAGACAAATTATTATGAAAGGATGTGAAATACAGGTTTAAGAAACTCAAAGAACAAAGTGCATTCTTTGCTCTTTGAATTTCTTAAAATTAAGTTCTTAAGACTCCTGCTGCTTACCTTCAAACAAGCAACCTTGAAACTGCTCTATGAAACCCGGTTAAAGGACGAACCAAAGAGTTTCACTTATTAAAAAAAAAAAGGCACATGGGAGAGAGAACATTCAAGTCTTCCAGTATCCATACTTATTAACTCAATTGAATGCCTGCGGTGGGTCTCTTGGGAGCACACAGCAGCAACCTCTTTGTATTACAACTCAGCCAGAAGCATTTATTCCCTTGTAATTAAGACCAAGGGTGCAACCAGTGATGCGAAAGGAAGCAATTAGATGGATTATTCAGTTTCCTCAACATTTCTCAAGAGTTTGTGTGTTTGTGGTTTTATGTTTGCTTGAAGTCCCTGTATAGCTCCCTCGGTTCTCCTTGATACCGTAGGTCCAGCCTTAGACGATAACAGTAACTAATATTGAAATAGCATTTATATGCCAGGTGCTGTTTTAGGGGCTTTAGATGTATTCAAATGCATCATTTAAAAACTGTATGAGGGCTAAGTGTTAAGCCCTAGGATCCCAGGAGTAGACACTGAGAGGCTTAAATGCATGGGATGTATCCCTGAGGTGGTTCCAGGAGGGACCTGTAATAGATTGGGGAAGGTAAAACGGGAAGGTAAAACAGGGAAAGGAGGCTGCCAAGCAAGGCTCTATCTCAGATCAGAGTCCCTTAGAGGGTAGCTTCAGCCTGGTCCCATAGCATGACTGGGGTGCAGGCTAGGAAAGGGAGCCTGGCACCCATCCTGCTGCACAGTCATTGGTTGGCAACCTCCAAGTATGGCACAAAAGGTGTATCTGTGTGATCTGTGAAGGAAGGTGTCAGCTGCACACCGAGAGGAGTGCAACAGAAATGCCGACTTTATCTGCTACAGGTAGATACTATCGCTCCCCCACCATGTGACAGCCAGGCCACTGAGTCTTGCCCAAGATCTCAAAGCTTGCAAGTGGAAGAACTGGTATTTGAAAAGCTGCCGCTTGGTTCCAAAAGCCATGTGCTTAACCACTATGATATTTTGGATAAGATCTGATCTTTACCATTTGCTATGGTATTATCAATAAATTTCTACAATTTTCACAATGGACTATGTAGCATGTAACTATTTTGATTTTATTGGATTTCTAAAAATGCTGAAAGTATGTTTGAGATGAAATCCATTAATACTTTGTTGAACTAAGCTTCAGATACCCAAGCCCCCAAGCCTAAGGTTAAGTTCAGAGAACAGACGAAATATTAGACAATTGGTATACTTTGAAAAATGTAGTGCTCCCAACCCACTCTGACAGAATGTGCCCAGTTCTTATAGAATTATGTAAAAAGTGATTCTATAAGTCTTTTTAAACAAGACATATTTATACAGAGCCTATTTTTACATTAAGATGGCAGTTTAGAATGCTGTGCTGATTCTCTACATGCGCATCATCCTCTTAAACCTCACCCCCACCTTTTTTTTAGTTTTGTTGTAATGCGATATCTGATTTCTGAAAGTTTTTAAAATTTATTTAACTTTAGAACAATTTGCTCCATTTTTACTAAAAGAATTCTCTTTATTTTTCTGTTCTAAAAACAGGAGTATATGTAATACTTGTCTATCACTTTTGCTAGATAAAAAGAGGGAAGGGTTGTGCATAGCAGTGGGTGACCAATTTCATAACCTCTTCCAGATTCTTAGATTGGTGGTGCTGGGCCGGGCGTGGTGGCTCAAGCCTGTAATCCCAGCACTTTGGGAGGCCGAGACGGGCGGATCACGAGGTCAGCAGATCGAGACCATCCTGGCTAACACGGTGAAACCCCGTCTCTACTAAAAATACAAAAAACTAGCCGGGCAAGGTGGTGGGCGTCTGTAGTCCCAGCTACTCGGGAGGCTGAGGCAGGAGAATGGCGTGAACCCGGGAGGCGGAGCTTGCAGTGAGCTGAGATCTGGCCACTGCACTCCAGCCTGGGCGACAGAGCTAGACTCCGTCTCAAAAAAAAAAAAAAAAGATTGGTGGTGCTGGAAAGCAAGTGACCTGAAGAGAAACAAGTGGTAACCCAACCTGCATGAAGAGAATTCAGTAGAACCTTGCTGGTATAGAGAAGATGGCACCAAGAAGAGTGAGAACACTTTTAGGAAAGGCTTAGGAAATGTGGAAGTTTTCCAGTTTTCTTCCTATGTGTTTTGGGTGAAGGGGGAAAGGCCCCCTTTTTGCACATACCTGTGGAGGGTAACGCTGTGTGGGTGCATTTAGCCCTAATCTCTGCCGTGGATCAGGATTGTTTGTTGTGGAGGAGGGAAGAAGAGAGGGAAAGGCTTGAATGCTTCTGAAAGATTTCAAGAGCCTAAATAATGAAAGCTAACAGTGTTACAGTGCTTACTAAGTGCAAGAAACTGTTGTAAGAGTTTATTATTAACTCCTTTGATTCAATTCTAATGACCCTATGAGGTAGGTGCTATTATTATTATCTTCATTTTACAGAAAACGAAATTGAGACACAGAGAGATTAAATAACTTGACCAACATCACACAGCTATAAAAGTCAGTTATGGAGCTGGGATTCAAGCTTTGGTGTCTGCTTTCAGATTCATACCCTTACCCATTACCCTGTACTATCCATATGCAATGTGGAGAATGTGCTGATAACATTGGTAATAATCATTTGTCGTTTCTTTCTGACTGCTCTCCAATTTTTTTAAGACAGCTGTATCTAACCCTTGGTAATAACTAAACTATGGGAGAAAACTTGAGTTCTGATAGTAAGAAACATTTACAAAATGGTATGAAAGTTGATATGAAGTCTAAAACCCTTATATGTGTTTGGAAATTCTAGAGAAGAGGTGGCAGCCAGGCAGACGAGCTCTCTGTTCTGTGCAGAGCTGATGGTACTCCCTGCCCTGGGGAGCTGGCACTGGCAGCGATTACATCACTAAGTCACCCTCCATACTCAGCTGCTTGCTAAGAATTAAATTGCTGGAACCAGATCATGTTACCATGGCTTGTTTGTGGAGAGCACATTAGTGTGATACATTGAGTCTTCAGAAAGTTAAATTTAAGATCAGCTTTATTACCAAAAATATAGTGTACGCTGGTATTACTCCTGGTTATTTGGTTCAGCTCCTCAGGTGAACAGTCTCACCCCTATTTAGTCCATTGAGTCAAGCTGACCTCCTTTCCCGGTTACGGGTTTGTGCACAGGAGTGACTCAGGCGGCTTCGCTTGCAAGGGAGCCAGAGAGCCGCTCGTGCCTCTGCTGCCCTCTAGAGGCGTGTCAGGCCAAGGCTGCTCATCTCTGAGCCTTGCCGGCAGACTGCACCACCAGTCCACCCTTTGTCTCCCTTTTGAATCTCCACTAAATACCATTTGTCAAAAGGGTTGAGGCGAAACCACTCTGAGCTTCCAAAACAATAATAAGACTTAATTAGAATTCCAAGCTAAGCCATTGAGAGTTGCTGTTTATATTGGGGAAGATGCAACACTTCAGTCCTGTGTTTTTCAACCCCTACCTCTCAACCATCAAAGAGAAATGAGTCAAGGTTGTTTTAAAACTATAAATAGAGCTAACACTTACAAAGCATTTGCCACATGCCAGGTACTATTCTAAGCACCTCGCATATGATGACCTATTTAATGAGGTGGGTGGTATGTGCATCTCCATCTTATAAACAGGGGAACTGAGGCAAGGGACTGCTAACTGTTTCTCACAGTTCGTGGGTGGTAGAACTGGCTTTGAACCCAGGTAGTTCTGGCTTCATGGACTTGGCTTATAATCAAGGCATGCATTGCAAGTCCAATTTTTAGTTAGAGGTTTTGTTAAAAATCTTTAACCTTAAACTGGTAATGAGGAAACAATTGGCCTGGACCCTTTAAAAATGTCAATGATGTAATAAATAAAGAAGGAGAAGGAGGAGGAGGAAGGGGGGAACTATTTTAGAGATATGACAGCACAATATAATTCATCATCCATGGTTAGACCCTGGATATAAAGAGACAAAACTATAAACAATATTACTGGGAAATTAGGAAAATATGAATATGGGCTATATTTTGGATAATCATATTAATGTTACCAATTCTTGAGTATGATCTTTTTATTGTTATATAGCAGCATGTCCTTGTTCTTAAGTGATACTTGGACTATTTAGGGGTAAAATATCATGATATCAGCAAATTACTATCAAACAGTTCAGGGAAAAAATATACCTGAAAAAGAAAGAGAAAGCAAATGTGGCAAAACGTCAAAAATTAGGAAACTAGGTAAAGGGTATATGATGTTCATTATACTATTTTTAAAATTTTTTTCTAGGTTTGGCATTTTTATCATAAAAAGTAGAGGCAAAATAATTACTTATTTCAAAATAAGAGGTAGCCATGGCTACACCCAAGGTATCTGCCTGGACACCCCAAGTGGTACAAATAAGCAAAGTGTGTTAGAGTTGGGAATCCACAGGCAAGCTTTGAAATCTGTAGACATATGTTATATGAAAGTGTATGAGATATTACATCTTATTTATTCATGTTTTTCCATTAGTACTAGGTATTACATGCACCTTTATGTATTTTCAAAAAAAGATCAAGTTTCCATCCAATAGAAAATAAATAGTGCAAATTATAAAGCCTGTATGAAACTAAATAAGGTCTAATTGTAGTCTTGGGATTGTTCTGTTTTTATCATCAACAAATAAGGCATTTGTAGGAGACTGCCTGCCTTATTTATTCAGCACTGTGTTCCAGGTACTGATTTAGTGCTGGGGATATGGGATACACCAGTGAGCAAACCAAGATCTCTGAACTCATGGTGCTCACCTTCTGATGGGACAGAGAGACAAACATTATAGCTCAGTAAACTGCAGAGAATGTTAGAAAGTGATTATTGCCAAAGAAAAGTAGAAAAATAGAGTGGCATAGTGGGAAATTGGGACAGGCAGTTGCAGAGAAGAGGGTTTCGGTTTTAAAGAGGATCCCCAGGGTAGGTTTCATCAAATATGACCTCATGGCACCTGGAAGGAAAGTAGAAGAGAACAGAGAAGAACAGCCCTAAGGTGACAGCATGCCCAGAGTATGGCTGGAGCTGAGTGAGCAAGGGGGAAAGAGGAGAAGGATATGAAGTCAGAGAGGAAATAGAGGATGAGTTCACAGAGGTCACCATGAAGGCTTTGGTTTTCATGCTGAGTAAAATAGGAAGCCACTGGATGATTTTGAGCAGAGGAGTGAGGTGATCTGACTTAACACTTAAAAGGATCAATCTCGTAGGGGGACAAAGGTGGAAGCAGCATCTCCCTTTAGGAGCCTATTGCAACAATCCAAGCAAGAGAGGAGAGTGACTCAGCACAGGCTGGAAGAATTAGTGGTGGAGAGATGTGATCAGATTCTGGACATTTTGTTGGTAGAGCCAACAGGAAGGATTTGCTGATAAATTAGATGTGATGTTTGAGAGAAAAAGACAAGGGTGACTCGATATTTTTGTCTGGAGCAACTGGAAAAATGAAGCTGTCATTCCCACGGATAGGGAAGACTAGGTAGAGCAGATTTTGAGGGAGAAAATCAAGAAAATTAAGAGTTCATGCTGAGTTAGATCTGTCTATCAGACATCCAGATGGAGATGCCATAAAGGTAGTTGGATATAGAAGCTTTGAGATTGCAGAGAGGTCGGGGCTAGAGATTTAAAACTGGTCACAATTGGTGTACTGATGATATTCATAACCATAAGCCTGGATAGGATGACCAAGACAGTGAGCGTGGATAGAGAGGAGAAGAGTATTAAGGAGTGTGCCCTTGAATTATTCTGTTTTATTGTTTATTTATACTTGTTATGTTTCTCATTTTGTTTAGAAAATTATTACGCTGTGTAAAATAAAAAGGAGAGTTGACAATTATTTAAATTACTGAAGATAAGTCAATCAAATAATTAAATTTGCAAAGTATATTAATCTTCCTTAATTATCTGGTTTGGTTTTCTACAAATGTCTGCATTATTCAGATACTGTGACATCTACATTTTGAGCTGCTAGTGTTATTTAATCAGTAACATACTCATCTTTAGGACCGTAAAGTTCAAAAATGCTTTCAAGCAATTCTCTGGGTGGAGGAATAGTCTGCATATGTGTTTATTTCCTTAAATTAAGTGTGCTTTGTTGGAATATGAGAATTCTTTCCTCTTTTTCTGATGCTTATGACTTGACAGTCCTCATTTTGGTGATATAGTAAATGGCTTTTAAAGGTTATGCCCAAGCATATCTACTATTAGCAAGGACTGAGAGGAAAGGAAATGCTGTCTCTCGGGCGGGGCGGGGGCACACATATTTGTTATTTTTATAAAATAAAAATAACTGGTGAAAATGAGGAATCTACTCAACTGCAAATTACTCCCTGTGGTGAATGTATTAGTAAGTTTTGAATTTTAGTGTCAGACCTATTTTAACACTCTTATAACTGGGTAACTGTTATAACTGGTTAACTGAATAACTGGTTAACTGGGTAAATGTAAGGAAGCTCCAGAACATATTTTTCCACCGCAATAAACTGTATAATGGTAGTAGACAAACTAGATAATACAGACATGTGATGAGGTTTATCAGTAGAGGAAAAACCCAATTTAATCTAACTTTAGAAACACAGAAGCTTATAGATTCATATGTTGAAAAATACAGAGGCAGACCAGGCTTCTGTGTTTTTGATCAAGAATCTAGTTGTTTTGTTTATTTCTTTGTTTTTTTGTTGCTTCTCTGCTCTGCCATCCAAATTGTTGTCTTCCACCCAAAGCTAGCTTTCTTCACAGGTCTAGAGAAGCTGCCAAAAGTGAGCTGGGCTATTTGCTTTCTTGAAAATGCCCAAGGAGAAGAAATCCCTTTCTTCAATTTATCAGGCAAGTGATCTGAGTTTAGTGCCAATTCTTGTGGCCAGGAGAATGCCATGT
This sequence comes from Colobus angolensis palliatus, assembly GCF_000951035.1. NCBI lineage: Eukaryota > Metazoa > Chordata > Mammalia > Primates > Cercopithecidae > Colobus > Colobus angolensis. The sequence continues at coordinate 1,440,489 of NW_012121932.1, read as the reverse complement.
GTTAGCAGTCTTATGGCCTCAGTCACCTGAGCCCTGTGACAAACTCAAAGGGATTCCCTTGACTTGCATTTTTGGAGATGTCAGTGGGGCCAATGCCCTTTGAAGCACTGGCTGCTGTGCAGCAAGGGTCGGGGGGCATGGCTGTTGGGGAGATGAGCATCATGGTGCTCCATGTGGCCTGAATCACCCACATAATCCAAACTCAATTAATATTACGCTTGGATTTATTGTGGAGACTCAGGTTCCTAACTTTGGTTGATATTTCTCTCTCTCAGGGGCTTTCTCCATTTGGTAGTGATAGAAAATCAACTATATCTAGTTATGAAAAATTCTGAGCTAAAACTCAGACATGGACAAGAGGAAGATCCTTCACTTTTTCCTTAGCTACTAGTCAATATAAACAAATGCCTTTTTAGGCACTATAGAGAATATATTTATTTCCTGTTACTTAGAGCAGACATAGAACACCATATACATAAATATCATTTTTATGTGAACACTTCTCTGTCACTGATGTTGTTTGAACGAATTTTTATGATAGAAGCTTATTTCCAACAATTTCAAATTTCATTATATGGATGACTCCAAGAGGGACATTATATTTATGTCACAGTTTAATGGGGGCTTTTCAACTAAAGTTGATGAATTGAACATATATGATTACCACAGCTTCCTCACTGAAACCATATTAAAATGAAAGTAAAGGTGTTTTTAAAGGCATAAAGTCTCAAGGACAAAGAGAATGTGAGGGGCGACAACAGCAACAAAATGTTGGAAGTTGAAAGGCAGTGGACACATTCCAGATCATGAAAACTGAAATCTTCCAGTGGAAAAAGGACAGAAGCAATCCCATTTGAGCCTCTAAACCACCAAAGGCTCAGGAACTGGCAACATGAAGTAACTATGAAAGTGCAGGTGCAGACAGGGTGGAAACAGAATTGTTGATGAGATTGTTAAAGAATTAAGCCCCACGTCGGTATTCTCCTGCTGCTATGAAGGTGAGCAATTGTTCCCCTTCTCATTCCTCCGCTCCGTAATATAAAGAGAGGAGATCTATTTTCTGGAGAGGTGAACCAGAGGATCTCTGGATGGGGGGACACCAGCACAGCTGAGGGTAGAAGATATAACTGGGTAATCAGATGGAACTCTATACAATAAGAGGGGTGAAGGCCAATTTCATTGCCTCTCCAGACTCCCAAAATGCCAGGAGCCATGCAGAAGATTGGAAGTCCCTTCTTTGAGGAATCCAACTAACCCAAGAGCATAGACCTAAAAGTATTGAAAGCCAAAGATCCAGTAATGAAAAGACTAAGCAAGGCTGGGTGTGGTGGCTCACGCCCGTAATCCCAGCACTTTGGGAGGCTGAGGCGGGTGGATGAACTGAGGTCAGGAGTTCAAGACCAGCCTGGCCAACATAATGAAATCTTGTCTCTACTGAAAATACAAAAAATTAGCTGGACATGGTGGCCGTTGCCTGTAATCCCAGTTACTCGGGAAGCTGAAGCAGGAGAATAGCTTGAACCCAGGAGGTGGAGGTTGCAGTGAGCTGAGATTGTGCCATTGCACTCCAGCCCGGGTGACAGTGTGAGACTCCGTCTCAAAAAAAAAAAAAAAAAAAAGAAAGAAATAAAAGACCAAGCAAAATCACTTTAGAGTGAAGTCCATTACTCACAAAGCCTCAGTCCCTCGCAACTTCCAATCAGCTCTTTAGTTCTCCATTTTAAAATATGAACAGGGCTGGGTGCGATGGCTCATGCCTGTAATCACAGCACTTTGGGAGGACAAGGCAGGCAGATCATGAGGTCAGGAGATCGATACCATCCTGGCTAACATGGTGAAACCTTGTCTCTACTGAAAATACAAAAAATTAGCTCGACGTGGTGGCACGTGCCTGTAGTTCCAGCTGCTCGGAAGGCTGAGGTAGGAGAATCATTTGAACCCGGGAGGTGGAGGTTGCAGTGAGCTGAGATCACACCACTGCACTCCAGCCTGGGAAACAGAGCGAGACTCCATCTCAAAAAAATAAAATAAAAATAAAATAAAATAAGAACAGATTACCATACATTTGAGGGAAGCCTCTATCAGGAAAGACAGAGACCAAACAACTGAAAATGAAATTTGGAGAAAATAGAAACCATATGGAGAGAAAACTGTGAGGGAAAAACTAGCCTGAGAAATATAAGAGAAATCATTATATCTATGAAACAAGAACATGATGCTATAAAAAAAGAACAATCACAGAATATTAAAGAACCCTTGAAACTAAAACTATGATTGATTGCACCAGACTGGGCAACATAGTGAGACCCCATCTCTACAAAAAAATTAAAAAATTAGCTGAGCATGGTGGCGTGCACCTGTAGACCCAGTTATCTGGGAGGCTGAAATAGGAGGATCACTTGAGCCTGGGAGGTCAAGGCTGCAGTGAGCTGTGATTGTGCCACTGGACTCCAGCCTGGGCAAGAGTGAGACCACCATCTCAAAAAATCTATATGATTGCAGAAATGAAAAAGTAAAGGAGGAAGATGAAATGGTGGAAATTTCCAACAAAGTAGAACAATTTGACAAGGATAGAAGATAGAAAAGATTAAAAATTTTAGAGGATCAGTCCAGGATTTCCTATATTTAAATAATAGGAGTTCCTGAAAAAGAAAATAAACCAACAGAAGAGGTGGAAATAATCAGAGAAACAATTTATAAAATTTCTCATTACTTATTGAATGAGCCCACCAAGAGCCTAGCATAATGGATGAAAATAGATACACATTACAAGATATCACCATAGAATTTTAGCATACTGGAGAGAAAGAGAAAATCATGAAGTTTCCAGAGGGAGCAGGGAGTGGGTACTAAGATATGTAGAATATCAGAATGGCATTAGAGATAGCCATAGCAACACTGGAAGTTAGAAGACAGTAGAATAATGGCTTAAAAATTCTGAAGGCAAATGACTTCCAACTTGGAATTTCATAGCCTTCAAAAGTATTATTCAGAGTGACTGCATTTTCTGACATGCAAGTTCTCAAAAAATATGACATCTATGGCTCCTTTTCCCAAAACCAACTAGGGAATATGGTATAGCAAACAAAGAAACAAGTCAAGATGAATAACATGGTATCTCAGATGCATCTGATAGGGAGAAAAAAGTATGCTGAGATGCTAGTGAAGGAAGAACCTAGGACATCAGTTGTACCGTAGAACTACAGAGCTCCTAGTGCAGATTGGAATTAATCAGATAAAAGTGGGAATGTTCCTGATTTTGCCTTCTTTCAGAAGATATTTATACTTTTAGAGAAAAATTTGTGGATGAGTTTGATAAGCATTTAGAAAACAACAGAAATGAAAAATATAAAATAATAGCTAGACATTTTGTTTTCCTAGAAACAATAAATATAATCATAGTATATTATAGTATATTATATTCCATTGCTTCTCGGCCTTTTGGCTAAGATCAATTGTGTTATATTCCATATTTTGTTGACTCTAAGATGCCATCAATTATATATGCACCAATGTTTTATGTACTACTAAGAAAGAAAAATCTCTGCAATCAAATAGTGACAGAATGACAATGTTAGTTCTGTGTAATGTATTAATCAGTCACATCTGTCTCTGCTGCTTTGAAATTTATTGCACCTATACTGAGGGTTTTGGTGTATTTTCCTGTCTTCAGTTGCATTTGCTATGATAGGGAATCTTTTCTATATTCTCATTAACTAACATAATATAGTTTCATGTATTCGTGGATATCTTTTTGTTTTAGATTTTAAAAAGTACTCAATTATGCTTTGTAAGAAAATATTGAGCTGCTGTCATTCCTCCAATATCAAACATTTATTACTAGTAAATTTATGCTCTGTTATCCTTTTTGTTGCCTTTCCATGTACACAATAACTTTTTGTTTTAGTGACAATTCTTCTTGAAGATATTTTATGTGGCAGTTAAACTCAACTGATGTGTAATGCCAACCATGCACAAACTCACCTGAAGTAATGACATTATCAGTAGCTTTGACCAAACTTTTACATATGCAGTGACAACTATATTACAATGACTCTCTGGCCAAAAGCAATTGAAAGACACACTCACACACCCAGTTTTCAGAGTTGTAATAATATAGTAGAAAAAAAGAATCCTAGAATCAACTTAATAAAGTTGTTCATCTGTTATTAGGATAAACATAGTAATAATACTATAAACACTGAATATGAACCAAAAGTTAAGATGTAATTATATTGGGAGGATAGAGGGAAAGAAAATATACATATATATGATGGTGATGAGTTCAGCAAGTGTATGTATGATTATACACACACACTAGTCTCAGTATCTTCAGGGAATTGGTTCTAGGATTCTTGTGAATACCAAAATCCACGAAGTCCCTTATATAAAATGCATATAACCCAGCCACATCCTCCTGTGCAATTTAAATAATCTCTAGACTACTTATAATCCCTAATACAATGTAAATGCTATGTAAATAGTTGTTACACTGTATTTTCAAAAATTTGTATAATTTTTATTCTTGTTTTGTTATTTTGTAGTTGTTTTTTTCTGAATATTTTCAATCAATGGTTGGTTGAATCCGCAGCTGCAGAGGGCCAGTTATATGTACAAATCATATGTATATATAATGATGATGAGTGCAGTGTTAGTGAAGAAAAGCTAAATCTTTAATTTCTAAGGTGAGGAAGTCCATTGTTCATGCCTAATTTTGAATACTGATCCTATACAAGTAATCATATTATTGAAAGAAAGATAATATTAATAAATTAAATAGCTAAAATAATTGAGAGAGATTATCTCTGGACAGTATTTTTGGGGTCAGAGACTTTTTTTTTTAAATAAGCCTTTGAATTATTTGAAACTTTAGATGATCCATATATAATATGGACAAATACAGTAGTTAAATTTAAAATAAAGCAGTGGCAACACAAAGATTGCTAGCAAAATTTCCTGTTCCTAGTAAGCTATTGAAATTTACTAGTCATAGTTGACATTCAAAACATTTCTGGAGTAATTTTCTTATGGCAAACATAATACACAAAATGCCACAAAATGTGGCATTTTAGATCTTTTGCTCTTATGGAGTTATACTGAACTAAGAAAGATAGCTCCTGCGTTGTTACTGACAGTAAATTTTTGTGTTTTGATTCAGATTTAATCTTACCTGAGATATATAGAAACAAAAAACGTTCTCTCTTTGTCTTATTAATGAAGGCATTTATAACTAAAATGATTTTTATGTTTTTGCAATTAGTAATCACGACTGGCTGGGCTTCTAACCAGCCCCAAAGAAGGAGCCCCCACACTCCTCATATAGTGTACAGATAAACCTCCTTCCCTTGCAATTTATTACATTTTTGTGGCTTCTCTTTCCTCTGCTCACATCTTAGGTTGGTTGTAAGCTGTTGGGTCAGATTTCTTTGTCAAGAGTCAGTATTTCCTGTTGTTTAATTAATCCGAATCCTGCTAATTAGTGACTATCAGGGCAGCATGATTTAAGGAGAAAAGTACTGGACCACGAGTCAGGAAACTTTTATCCCAGCTGGGATACTGGGAAACTTTTTATCCCAGCTGGGCCATCTATATCCCACCTCTTTGTGCCTTAGTTTTCTTACTTGTTAATGAAAGGTTTCGTATAAGAGCTCTCTAAGGCATTTTACAGTTACAATATTGTATGAAAACATATGCATTTATTTAAATGCTTTATTACTAGATTACATCACAGTGGAAATTTATTGAGACCTTTTCATAAAGGTCTGGATATTGGTATGTGCAGTAAGTTGACAAATAACAGAAGGAACTACATAGACTTAAGTTACTGGGCAAAAAAAAAAAAAAAAAAAAAAAAAAATCTGGGTAGAGCACAAACAATTTTTTAAGTTTAAGAAACATTATTAATGTTGCATTCTATGCTAGTAACTTATGTATGGCATGATATTCTAGAGATAAATGCTTCTTAATTGTTTGCAGCACATTTGTAAGGAAATGGGGCATATATTTTCTAAATGTTGCTTCTAAGCAAATTAGCTACCTTAAATATTAATCCATTATATTTTATGCTGCTGCAACTATCATTTCTTGTTTTATGCATCCTGTGATGTTGCCAACCAAGGCAAAAGCTGACTTTGCAAAATCAGATGAATATCTACATTGAAGACATAAGTCATCTGTACTGAGTTAGTTAAAGAATTAGAAACTATCCTAAAAAAGTCAGACTCTAACATAAAAATGCTCAGTAGGTATACATTATGTACCATCTAAGAAAAAATATCTTCAATTTAGTTATGGTACTTAACGAAAACAGTAATAAACAAACACTGCCTCTAATAATAATAATTATGCCAAACCCAGGCAGGCTACACAGTGTGCTCATTTTGCGATTGATAAGTACAAGCAGTACGGTCTTTCTGCTGCTAAGGGAGTGTTGACCTACAGTTTGAAGACAATTAGCTTTTCTTTCTCAGTTCTGCCCCCTCTGGCAAATGCCATGCCATAAAGGGGAGCCAAGTAAACAACATAGATTCATTGTTGTTACTAGAAGAGGGACTATAGAATGACAAGTCTTTGTTCAAATAATCACGTATTACTTGTCATTTAAAGCCCTTAAATATGTGCCAAGTGACTATTTCAGTGGTTTTCAACTTGTGATACATGCTAGAACTATCTGAAGATTTTTATTTTTTTCAAATTCAAGTGCTTAGACCCTCAATATTTTGCTTAATCTATCTGTAATCTAATTTTTTTTGAAAAGCTACAGTAAATGCCAATTCAAATATCAACCAAAGGTTGAGAAAGATTGTTCTGTATGATAACTAACCCTTCAATGAGACAGACATATCTGACACAATCCATTTCTCCTACAATTCATTTGAATTACAGACCATAACTTTAGATTTGACCTTTGGGTGTGAAATGTTAGTGATAAGTCCTCTTAGCTTACCATGTTATGGCCTATTTGTTTTGACAATATTTTATTGCTTGAATGGAAATAATTAGTTGTATTCTGCCTTGTCTTTACTGTTTTTCCTTGTATAAGGTTTTACTGGATTATTTATTCTGTATTTCTCAAAGCCTGGGGAACAGGGAGACCTGTAAGTCTTAGGACATGGCATAGGAGAAAAGTAGGTACAAAATTATGTTACCACCACTTTTCAATATCTCCTTTCCCCCTTCAGTTTTCTCTTGTTTGCATATAGGATCAATACCTATGACATGTGACCATTTTCTGATAATGTATAATTTCAGAACCTCGCATTGTTGATAGGTTCTTATCTTTCTCGATCCCCTCAACTCATTTCCTCTCTGGTTCTTATCTAGTACAGTACGTAAAGAAAAGTCCAAAAGAAATACAAGTTACAGGCAGAGTTCTCCTTTGCCCACCCCACCACACCTCAATTTTGTTTCCTATTATTCATGACAAGAAAATAGGGTTTTGAGTGATGGGAGTGGGACAAGGGAGCAAAGATTGGAAAATTTTGACATACCTTGTTCTGTAGGAAATTGATTACCTTAATGAAATCTTCTCCTCAGTAGATCTTGGGTAAATTGCATGTTTTGACATGGGTAGGAGACTACAAGATCAAACTAGTTCCACATGCAGCAAGGAGCTGTGGTGTGCCTTTAAAATGTGGCTGGGCTGACTTGGTACCTGTTGCCTTCATGGTGGAGCTACTCAGCGGGACCCTCCATGGTCTTCTGATTGGGAACCTGAAAGTCCTCTTTCTGTTTTTACTTCAGGACATGGACAAAGCCCTAGAGTCCCAGGCCCAAACCACCTTCACAGGTTTTAGAAACCAAAGTCTTTCTTGGGCTAGATTTTATCCCATCTTTTCCTAGATATATTCTTTAATTCACACACACATGCACATACTTTACTTTCCAATGAACATGATGAAGGGGAGAGAAAGAAAGGTGAAGGATCCAAGAGAACAGACAGATCCTGTCTTTTATCTCAAGTCTCTTTGCTTCTATGGTTCATGGGACTTTGGTTTTGGAGTCTCAGCCCAATTTTAACGTTCAAGCTGCCTATTACTGGTGGAAAAGGGGGGGGAAAAAAAGAGCCGCTTCCCTGTCTCTTTGCCTTCATCTGCTGTTCACGTGGAAGTGTGTGCGGCTGACCCAAACCTCGCTGACATGTCAGCGTGCAGCCGCAGGACGAGGGGTGTTTGATTTATAAATGGAATGTATAATAGGCACGATGCCTTCTGAGCCGAACGTTCATGGAAAATCACATGCCGCTCACATGAGGGACCAAGATCTTTTTTTTATTATTTTAATGAATTGAGTTTTTTCAGTGCACCAGGGAGATAAGAAGATACCTGCCAATAACCCTCTGATTGTGTCCTCGGCCAATTGGTGGGCTTGAACATGGGTACTCCTCTCGTCAATTGAGTTTGTGTGTTAAGTCAAGGTTTAGCTTTGGATTTGAAGCTCTCGCTCAAACAAAGCCACAGACGCTCCGACAGTGGAAACCATCACATAATTCTCCTCTTTGTTTCTTTAAAGAGGACGAGGTTGGTAAAAAAATCCATTTTGGGAAGATTCAGTCTGAAGATAATGATAGTGAAGATGAGAAAAGACAGCAGGTTGTAAGTTCTGGTCTAAGTTCGGAAAGAGGAGGAAAAAAAAGGTTGAAAAGGCAATAAACTACAGCAAGGCCAACAGATCAACCAACATGAGAAAAACCAACAGGTAACAAGGGACCTCTGGAGCTTCTGAAGAATAGAGATCAGTAGGAAAGCGTTTTGAATGAGAAATAAAATGCTCCTTCCTGTCAGGGAGGAAGGGAGGTGTATGGTGCTTGAGAAATGGGAAAAAAATGCAATTAAAAGCCAGATATGAATAAAGATCAGGTGAGAGAGGATGTCACCCTGTGGCCTTTGGAACTGTATTTCTGCTGCCTCCGATTTTTTTTTTTCCTGGAACAAAGGAACAATGTTGTGGAAAAGTGGGTGCCAGATACTTTAGGAAAATGAGACACAGTGAAGCGGATAAAGGAGACAAAGACAATTGCAGTCATATGCAGTAAACTGGAGGCAGCTGAGGCCTGAGACAAAAGGTGAAAATTCGGAGCCAGCAAGATGACTGAACCATGGGAAGGAAGGAGGGAAAGATGATTCACAATAACATTTGAAAGACATTGGCTTGAATATTTATTAGCGTGTTGCACACTGCTTGGCCTTGGGGGACTGCCTTTGTTCAGTGAACCATTTCCCAGTTTTAAGGCAATCAACAGGAAAAGAGCTTGAAAGATGGCCACGGATGCATGATACATAGTGTTTGAGAGCAAACCTGAGATAAGACTTTGGCTCTGAGAAAGTGGTGGGTTGGAGGCATTGTTACCCAGGGGGATCATCTCCCTCCAGAATTAGACTCCAAGAGGAAATGCATGATTGAAATGCCGTGAAGGGATTCCTTGTCATGAGACTAAAGTCTGCAGCACATCCTAGTCTAGGGTAATTTCATTTAATTCATCCTGGACATAGATGAGAATAAAGAAATGAGTAAGGCCAACTGTAGGATAACTGAACATTATAAACCCATAAGCAAGTCTCCTTTGGGGACATCAAGTCTATATACACATCTGTGTTCTTTCTTAAAAACAATCACATCAGAGGCCGTTTGAAGTAAGACTTATGATCCACCCATCTCAAGATTTTTTCCAGAAAATAAGACTGAAGGATAATTTGTAGAAAAGGTGATCATCATCCTTTAGGGTGCTGTTCTCAAAAAGTTCCTGATGCACTCAAGAATATAATATCCTTAACCCTTTCTTATTGGCGTTATGGCTGTGTCCACAAAAAATTTCCCTTCTATTATTTGTTCTTAACAGTAAAATACGTTTTTACTAAGCCAGTCAAGGACCTACTTATATAACTAGTTAGTTGGTATTTATTCTGGTAATGAAAAACCACTCATAATTGTGGAGTTGCTGTTTAAGCATTTATTAGTAAGATTCTGCCCAAAATGGGAGACAAGAGAATCTGAATATAAATGAAAAGAATCCCAAAGTTAGTTTTCTATGGAGTTGAAACACTGAGCCAAATGGCACAAGAAAAGACATAGAAGAATGAAAAGCAAACTTGGAAAACAGAATTGTCTGAGGCATCAGTAAGCCCCTGAGTCGGCTCACGGTGTTTGTGTGCAGTTAGCGGAAAATGAATGCCCTTGCTAATCTTCTAGAGCACTCTATCAGGGAGTAAATGCACCAGGGCTAGCCAAGGGAATGGAAAAGGAATTAAGTCCTGTCCACCTCAATACCCACAGTGCCATATGTTTTCACTGTGGGGTTTGCAGAGGGGCGCCTGCATCACAGCAGACACAAGGGTTAGTAGAAGTGAGGTAATCGAGAGAATAGCACTCAGCAAAAACATTGACGTGTTGTTGGAAATGAAATAGATGTTCAGAATCTCAATACACCCAAAATAATTGTTGTCATATTATGTCTTCTGCAAAGGGGCAGCAGAACAATCTGGAAAAGTCCAGAGGCTCTTACTTTGCCCTCTTCTCATATTGATGATTGTGTAGATATACATGAGAGTACACGTGTATAAATACATGGGTCAGCTGAGCTAGGGCCATGGGGGTTTCGGGTTGGTTAGTTCAGTTAAAATAACACAGAAGCTACTTTTCAGTTTTCCCAAATTAATGATGTGGAATCCTTGAGTTGCTCCATCATATATCAAAACATTCACCACTATTTCCTGAAAAGAAAAAAAAATGCAGAAGTATTTACTTCACATAAAATTTCAGGTTTTAAATGTAAGAAGCAATAATTACACGTAATATAAAACTAACATTTTATAGTTTGCAAGTGCTTTTAACATGCATGAACTAATTTAATAATTTGATGATTATTTGCCTTGACTAGATAAGATAATTGAGGACAAAGTCTTTGTCTTATTTATCTTTATACTATCATTGCCTAATACAGATTACAGCACATAGTAGGCATGTGATAGAGATTGCTGAATAAAAAATTATTTTTATTTGTAAAGAGACTTAAATGACTCTTTGATCATTCACTTAGACTCTGTGGTCTCTAGTTTCTCCTGTAAAAAACAAGATGTTTGGACTAGATTTGCCCACATTGGACAGCAGAACAACTCTGGGGCTCCTTGAATGAACACATTCTTGGATTCCATCCCAGCCTACACAATCAGAATCTCTAGTTGTGGATTCAATAAAACACATTTAAGAACCAAGGCAATAGATAAGCTCTGAAGTCTCTTTCCCCTTTAAGATTCTCTGAAATAAAGAAGGTTCTGTAACGCTTTTAAGTGTTTGTTTCTCATTAACTCCTTGACAGATAAATAAAGGGGGGGAGTTTTGATTCAGGCCTTTGTCTATTAGAAATGAAGATGATACATCTTGAAATTATCACATAAGGGAAAAATAAAAGAAAGAGAGAAAGAAAAAAAAGAAAGAGGGAAGAAAAGCATGCTTGTGATGGTTAATACTGAGTGTCAACTTAATTGGATTGAAGGATGCAAAGCATTGATCCTACTTGTGTCTGTGAGGGTGTTGCCAAACGAGATTAATATTTGAGTCAGTGTGCTGGGGAAGGCAGACCCACCCTTAATCTGGTGGGCACAATCTAATCAGCTGCCAGTGAATATAAAGCTGGCAGAAAAATGTGAAAAGGAGAGAATGGCCTAGCCTCCCAGCCTGCATCTTTCTCCCGTGCTGGATGCTTCCTGTCCTTGAACATCGGACTCCAAGTTCTTCAGTCTTGAGACTTGGACTGGCTCTCCTTGCTCCTCAAGCTTGCAGATGAGCTATTGTGGGAACTTGTGATTGTGTAAGTTAATAGTTAATGAAATATATATTACCTATATATCTGTGTATCTATCTATCTATCTATCTATCTATCTATCTATCTATCTATCTATCTATCTATCTATCTCCTATTGGTTCTCTCCCTCTAGGGAACCCTAATGCAATGCTTGATTTATAATACTGTTTTATACACTTTCTAGAAGAAAGCCATGACTATTGTTGTAGCCTCTTGTGTTTGTGTAGCATGTTGTCAACCACTTCATCTCATTATCTTGTGTGCTTATTCCACAGTAATTTCCCGCCCATTATGTATGTGTCTCCGGAGACCCACACTGACAGGTGGGAGAGGAGAGGACGGAGAGAATAAAAGCACAGACAGCAAAGAACAATAGGAGGCAGCATGCTTGACCCTTCTGGTCATTATGGGATTTTCGCATTCTTAGTCAACTAGCTAATTGCAATTTGGAAAGTCCTGGTTTTCTCACTTACCTATATGAGCTCCATTTACCCAGATGCTTTCTTGCCATGGCTGATAATTAGATGGTGACTTCTGTCCTTCTTAAATAGGCAGATTTGGAGCCACATTAGATTGTTTTCAGCAAAGCGACACTGCTGGGCCTTCTGAGCAGTTATGACAGCTCTGGGACAAGATTCAGACCAAGAGCTGGTAAAGCCCCCTGTGATGGAAGAACTAATAATGAAGATTTTAAAAATACAGGCTAAAAATGTTTCCCTGCTGGCTTTTTTTCTTGTTTTTAAGAAATACAGCGTAGATCATTTTGAATGTAAAACCACATTAGGCCAGGTGCGGTGGCTCACGCCTGTAATCCCAGCACTCGGGAAGGCCGGGGTGGGCAGATCACTTGAGGTCAGGAGTTTGAGACCAACCTGGCCAAAAGGGTGAAACCTGTCTCTACTAAACATACAAAAATTAGTCAGGCATGGTAGCACACACCATCTACTCTGGAGGCTGAGGCATGAGAATCGCTTGAATCCAGGAGGCAGAGGTTGCAGTGATCTGAATCACACCACTGCACTCCAGCCTGTGCAACAGAGTGACGCTGTGTCTCAGAAAACAAAAAATAAAAAACACACATTAAATAAAAAATAAAGACTAGAAAGACCTATAGCCAAGAAGATAGGAAACTTACTTTTCATGTCTCTGATGACAAAGTCAGGTAAGAATGTTTCTGAGAAGAAGATAAAGATTTGGGGACACGCCCATAGACAATTAATTGGACTTTGTCTTAGACAACAGTAAGGTGTGTGTGTTTGTGTGTGTGTGTGTGTGTGTGTGTGCATTTGAGGGGCAGGAGGTAAGCTGAGGAGTGCGAGTTACCAGTCTTTCTTAAAACCCGAGTATTTTCAAAGGAGGAGGAAAGGGCTATAAAATCATTTTAGCTAAATTTACCCCAGAAAAATTCTCATTCGGACAGATCTAAGGCTACTGAAATAGTCTCTTTCCCCTTCATTCCCTGGAGCTGTGTTTTTTATTGAGAACCCTTGGGAAAGCCAGACTGTGGGCAGGAGGGCAGGCCCCGGTTAGAGGTCTGAAGGAGAGTAATGTTTTGCAGTGCTGGAGGTGGGAAAGGCAGCACAGAGGGGAGAGAGAAATGAAGGGTTGCCTGGACTCACGGAGAACATTTTTGGAGAACAAATTCAGATTCATGAAATGACTTTTGAGTTCGATTATAACAATATGAAAACATCCATGTCTTTGCCAACAAAGATAAGGAGAACATTTAGAATACTATTTAAAAAGTCATATTTTCAGCTGGTCACGGTGGTTCAAGCCTGTAGGCCCAGTACTTTGGGAGGCCAAAGGGGGCGGATCACAACGTCAGGAGATGGAGACCATCCTGGCCAACATGGTGAAAACACATCTTTACTAAAATACAAAAAATTAGCCGGACGTGTTTGTGCATGCCTGTAGTCCCAGCTACTTGGGAGGCTGCGGGAGGGGAATTGCTTGAATCCAGTAGGTGGAGGTTGCAGTGAGCCGAGATCGCGCCACTGCACTCCAGCCTGGTGACAGAGTGAGACTCCATCTCAATAAAAAAACAAAAAACAAAATAAGTCAAATTTTCTTCTTTTGTGCAAAGATTTAAAAAGCTTAAATACTTTATGTTAAAAGAACATTAACAACCAATGTATCAGGACATTAATTCATTCAACAAATACTGATTAAGAACCTACTGTGCTCCAGACATGTCCGAGCTTCTAGGAGACAGCAGTGGACCTGATCCCTCGTTCTTGGTTCACCTGGGTAGCAACCGCAGCTGCTTCTTAAAGGTAAGCCCTCAATCTTGACCACAAAGAGCGTCAAGGAGCTGAAGTCCAAGGAAATGCAGCCTGCTGTGTCAGCAGCCTCCTCCCTGCACTACTGCTGAAAGCATATAGGAGTAAATCTGAATGAATTTAAAGAACACCAACAAGTTGATTTTATAGATACCTTTCTTTTTTTCTGGCTGTCCTCAGAAAAACTCATCCTTTTAAATGACTATCAACTTGTTCACCTTCAGGAAATAGAAATAGAAATAGTCATGATGTCACTTTGAACTATCAACGTAGTTCCATGCCCCAGCATTAGTACTTTAATTTCTCTCATATAGAGCCATCACTTCTGCAAGTGCACTTCTCATCCAGTAACACCAGGGTAGACAGAGACCAGTCAAATTATGTGGTCACAGGGGACCCAAGTTCAAGGCCCTCTGAATAGTTATCTTCTATACCAATGTCTACAAACACACACACACACACACACACACACACACACACACACACTTTCCTTGAAATTGATATGAGGCTTTGGTGTTGATGGTAAAGATTCTTATTTCCTAGGGTTAATACTTGGAAAACCTAAAATGTGGCAAACATTAAAGAGATAGTATGACATTAAAAAAAATACACAGGGCCTGTGATCCCAGCACTTTGGGAGGCTTGAGGGAGGGATCACTTGATGTCGGGAGTTCGAGAGCAGCCTGGCCAACATGGTGAAACCCCGTCTCTACCAAAAATACAAAAATTAGCCAGTTGAGGTAGCATACACCAGCTACTCGGGAGGCTGAGGCAGGAGAATTGCTTGAACCCCAGAAGCAGAGGTTGCAGTGAGTCGAGATCGCGCCACTGCACTCCAGCCTGGACAACAGAGGGAGACTCCGTCTCAAAAACAAAACAAAACAAAACAAAACAGACACCACTGGGTCTATCTCAGCAATATTTCTGCTAGTGTTTATACCATCTGCATTAAAATCACCTGGAAGGACTGATTAAAGTGCAGATTCCTGGACCTATTCCAGACCGGAGGAATCAGTAGCTGCCGGGGAAGGGGAGATGAGAGGGTGGGAATGCCAAAGAAAATTTTAAATATCAACAAGCAGCCTGGGAAATTCTGATGCACACTACATTTTGTGATCTAGTGCTTTAGAGAAGGCAATAAGAATGCTTTGATACCTCTATTTCCAATGAGCAAGTGTAGTTTATCAGCCAAGAACCATGACATCTTCTGATGCTGCCTTTAAAACTGGCTGGCGGGTCCGGGCACAGTGGCTCACACCTGTAATCCCAGCACTTTGGGAGGCCGAGACGGGTGGATCACAAGGTCAGAAGATAGAGACCAGCCTGGCTAACACGGTGAAACCCCATCTGTACTAAAAATACCAAAAATTAGCCGGGCGTGGAGGCACGTGCATGTAGTCCCAGCTACTTGGGAGGCCGGAATAGGAGAATCGTTTGAACCTGGAAGGCGGAGCTTGCAGTAAGCCGAGATTGTGCCGCTGCCCTCCAGCCTGGGCGGCAGAGTGAGACTCTGTCTCAAACAAACAAACAAAAACTGTTTGATCTGCCAGAAAGCAAAAATATGTCATAGGTTATTTCAAAATTCACTATAATGTATAGTTAAGCACAAACTATGTAGATCTCTGCAAAAAAGACTGTTACAAAACTGGCTGGCCCTTGACGTCAATGCTGTTGTCCACTGGAAAACCACAGTTAACTTGATCTGTGAGTTGGCGGTGGGGCAATGGTTGGCAGTGTCTTAAGGTCAAAGGCATCCTGACTGTTTGTGGGTAAATAAGACTAATGTTAACCTCAAGAAAGTCTGCATCCTGGCAGTTTGTCTGTACAGCTCTATGCAGTCATCTGACTTAGGCTGGGAGGCTGTATTAGTTTGTTCTTGCACTAATATAAAGGAATGTCTGAGACTGGGTAATTTATAAAGAAAACAGGTTTAGTTGGCTCACGGTTTTGAAGGCTGTACAGGAAGCATGGCAGCATCTGCTTCTGGGGAGGCCTCAGGGAGCTTTTACTCATGGCAGAAGGCAAAGCAGGAGCAAGTGTCTTACACAGCAGGAGCAGGAGGAAGAGAGAGAGTTGGAGG